>NC_056743.1:1749302520-1749405020 GCF_019279795.1 Protopterus annectens | reverse complement strand
TGAACCAGAGCACTAATAAAGAATTTGGTGCAATATTGGAATGATAAAGCAGTGTTTTGATATCAGTGATTTTATTGTTTTCGAGCCATCTAAGTAGTTGACCAGTTGTAATTGGTTTATTAATTTGGGAGTTGACAGAGCTTTTTTAAGGGAAACTCTTACTGTACTAGCAGTCCTCTATTAATGAAGCACAACAGCACTACAATCAGACAAACCATACTCAAAAAATAATATTACAGCACCGCAACATCTAATCACAGAGCTGTCTGGAAGGACTGGGTACTAGAATTATTCCTTCCGGACCCCATCAGTAGCTATGATGGCAGATCAACTGCATCACTACCTTCCCCTGACAATGCAGTTTGTGGTCTTCTGGTCTGGCCACTTCCTCTAACATATTTATCATGGACTACAGCTCAGAACTGTTACAGTGTGTCCCAAACCCTCTCTCTTGTGTCTCGCATATGAATTAGTACATGCTGGACAGGCTTTACCTGCAGTAAGGAAACACACTAGGAACAGACCAGTAAATGATTTCTATACAGGCTACCAGTAATGTGAGATATGAAATGAATGACAGTAGAGTCATATCCAGCCAGACATTTCTATGTCCGTGTGCTGTCAGGTTATATACCCACTCTGCATGCAATGTGATGAAAGGGAACAATGAGCAGACAAGAAGCAGTGACAGGCACAGGAAATTGAGACTTGGAGAGACCATCCTTTATCATCTGTGTAATGATCCATGGAGCGTATCAGGTAGTGTGCCATGGGGCACTCCATTATGTGCACCCCAGGATTTTCTGTGTATGTTCTCTATGGTGTTTTATGAGCTGCCCCTTTGCATGTTCTTTGGGGTTCTTTGCTGTGAAGCACTGGAATACAAAATCGCTTCAGTGACTGGAAACATTCCAACTCATGATCCACCCACTTGGCCAGGGCAGATGACAAATCTTGGTATTTTGCTATGTGATGTCATATATTGGAACGGGGTTGAACTGTGCAGAATGAAGATAAAGTTCAATGGGGTGACCATATCGTGGGGTGACATTTCTTGTGGATCCAGATGCAGCCAGTGTGTGACATGGATTCCACTATCTTCTACAAAAATATGTATGACATCTGCCCATAAGCCTGCTCATCCTCAAGGGAACCTCAGTTCACAGCAGCCATGTGTGTGTGTGTGTGTGTGTGTGTGTGTGTGTGTGTGTGTGTGTGTGTGTGTGTGTGTGTCTGTCTGTCTGTATGTCCTCTGTTATAATCTCACTGTCATTACCAGGACCAGAGCATCCTTTTACACTCTGTATATGTTCATCTCACTGGGCTGGCATCAAGGTATGGGCATTATCACAATCATTTGTAGAGCCCTCATCAGACATATGTGCTGAGCCAATGCACATGAAAATCATCTGCAGCCTTAGCTGCAATGTCACCTGTGAAGGAATATCAGAAATAACAGTAACTGATGAGGTGCCACCCCAAGTGAGCATGTGATAGAGTTACATGCAGTACAGGGTCCATTCTACTTTGATACATACAGTTGTATTAACATGCTTGGGCTAGGTGTACACTGAGCATGTAGCTCTGATGTGTCTAGCAGGAAAAACACTATGGACAGAAGGCATGAAAAGGAATTGGATGTAGTTGATCAGAATAAATATTTGTTAGATATGTGAAAGTTTTACTGACTAGGCTACCATTCTGTAAGAACTCTGACCTCATATCCCTCAACAACAGCATAACAGACACCCCCAGGGATGACTCTGAACACCTAAGACAAGCATATGTAACAGATGGTCTTAATTGGCTATTTAGAAGCTGCACTCCTTACACTTAGTCAGCTATCTAGAAGCTGATCCCCCTCACATTTATTCAGGTATCTAGAAGATGCATCCCTTACGCTTATTTGTGCATCTAGAAGTTGCATCCCTAACACTTTTTTTAAGTATGTGGAAGCTGTACACCTAACACTATTCAGGTATCTAGAAACGGTACCCCTCATATTATAACATTCAGTATCAATAGTATTCTGTGACATTTTTAAAGGCATGGTCAGTCATGTCAATGATCCTGCCTTAGTACTGCAAGAAAGTCCTGCCAGGGTCACTGACTGCATTTACCCATTGTTAAAAACTCTCCTGTAGCACTTCATACCATTACCAGGAGGGACTATCCTTTCCCACTAAAAGTAGACCACAGTCCCTAAGAATATGCACAAGGATTGCTTTTTGCTGAAGCAGAAGTTTGTCTACCTTTGGCATTAATGTCACTTGATGTTACCCAAGCTACAGAATTTAATAAGCACAGTAAATACCTCAGTATGTAACATACAACACAGTGTTATACATTTGGATGTAGCCAGGATGCACCTTCTTATTACAAAACTGCTCATTATATTATAGTTCTTATATTCCATCCATTCAAAAGTGCAAACAGATAAGGGGCGGAGCCTAGATGGACAACTGAGAGCAGTGAATTTTGAGAGCTCCACAAACTAGTATAATAATATAGGAAAATTTTATTATCTTCAAGTTTAAAATGTCAGAAATCTATAGATAAACTACTAAACGAAATAAATATCAAATTTGGTGGAAATATATTAAAATGCTCCTGTCAGGTAACTTGGAGATATATTGAGTCACCGGATATGAACAACTCAAGGAATTCTCATCCAGATGCTGCTTTGGAAAAAAAAGAACTGCAATTGATGACATCTTCCTTACAGGAACTACCATTGAAGATGGATGGCTTTAAAAATGACTTAGAAAACCTCAAATTAAATTCTCAGAAACAGACTGATACTCTTAAGGAACTATTACAGCAACACCATACAAAAATAACAGAGACTTCGCTAAATGACATTGAAGGGAGACTCAAAGAGGAATAATTCCAAAATGAATTTCTGCTTAAACAGAATATACGGCTGCTTAACACAATAGATCACTTAGAAAACAGGGAAAGGAGAAACAACATAAGGATCTTTGGTCTGCCTGAAAACACTGAAGGTGAAGACATTATTTCATTCTTAACAACCTGGATTCCTGAATTTTTAGACTTGAAAGAGGGACTTTCATTTGGGATTGAAAGAGCGCATAGAGCACTGAGGAAACCTGCTTCTAACTCAACAAATACTCCACCTAGATCCATAGTTATAAAATTTCTTTCATTTCTGGACAAGGAACTAATATTAAAATCTACTTGTAGAAAATCACCCTTAAAATACAATCAAAGTCTGGTACGGTTTGACAATGATTATTCTTCCAGAATACTAGAACAAAGGAAAAAGTTTGGCCAATAATAAAACTGCTGAAACAAAACAACATTAAAGCACAGCTGGACTTTCCAAACAAGATAAAAATACTTTTTGCCAATGAGATGAGAACCTTTAATGACTTAGAAAAAGCTACTATATTCATCAAAAACAACAACATAGAGTCTATCCCAGAAGAAATGGAATGGATGGCCCCTACTCTTAAAAGAATAAAAGAAACAAATCCTTGGACTGATGCTAGAAAGAAGAAACAAAAAACTGATCCTAAGATAGCTGTCCCAAAAAATAACTCTGACAACTACATCTCTCAAAGTATCAACTGATATGGTACATGACTTGTCATCTGCTTTTATTTAAAAAAGGAGGGTTTCTTAAACAATTGAGAAACAGTATGTTCAAAGAGTCAAATAATCCTTCATAAACAAAGGTAGGTCAAGATGGGTTACTATATACATTATATATAAGCCAAACAAAGCAACATATAATACAAACATAGAGGTCTCTATTCCCCTATTTGAACTCAATGAATACTCATCTTGTTCATTTTTCATTTATTTTGCTTATAATAATTTAAGTCATTAATTAACTAATTCAACAAGGTATCATTCATCAGAGTTCAGACTCAAATGTAACAAATTAACACCATATATAATAACAGTAACAGTAGAGTGTTTTGAAAAAAAAACAATGCTGTCATGGAGACTAATGCCTTCTTCAGTTAATGTCATGTATATCCTGGTTAAATAATAGCAGCAAGCTCTTAGTACAAAAGTCATCATTATTCTGAATAAATATAGTTAATATCAATTATGGCAGGTATCACAGCTATGAGTGCTGCTTGACCAGTCCTGATATGGTGTGCGTGGATGCAGCTGTGAGTGGCAGTACAAATGTCATTATTATTCTGTCTAAACATAGTTAATATCAATTATGGCAGGTATCATAGCTTCGAGTGCTGTTTGATTAAGCCTGACACGGTGTGTGTGGATGCAGCTGTGACTGGCAGCTGTTGTATGTTGCTGTTTTCATCTCCAGGAAGCTGTGGGTTGCAGCTTGTGATCGAGGTTTACTAATGCTTGTGTATTAGGAAGAGACATTTGGTGTTTTAGCCTAGATCCAGGGGAAGAGGGTAGATAAAACTGTGATTTGGGATATTTTGGGAGAGAATGGTTTGTTTATACATCTGCTGAGTGAGAGGTGGGAAGGCTGGAAGAATGTGTTATCTCTTGTTGTGACGGCTTGTTGGGACTTTTGTTTTTTTATCTGTTTGCTCTCCATTTTTTTCCTGACTGCTGCCTCACTGAAAGGGAGGGAATTTAGGCTTGAAGTTGCAGTGAAGTGAAGCTTTGCTTCAGGTGCATCATGAGCCTCTGGTATGCAGTACACAGACACACTAACAGAAACAGATGCTCCCAGGTTGCTAGGGTAACCAAGACAGAGTGACGATAATGCTTAACGGCGCTGTTTTAAACCACATGTACACATGTTGATGGTCTCCCAACACTTCGTTTAGCTCATTAATTTGATTCGTGATAAAAAAATAAATTAAATAATAAGCACAATTGTGTATTTAAAATGTATTTTGGTCCAAACACATTAAGGACTTAAATAAGAGTGGAAGTCTGAGTTATTGTGAAAGAGCACTTGGTCTTGTGCAGTACCCTTTGCAGTGGTCTGGTAGGTGAGCTTGCTCGGACGTGTTGGGCATATGGAGATAGCTGATTCTAGGGGTGTTTGGGGTTGCCGGAAAGTGCTAGAGTGTCATCAGATTTCCTTTGTGGCAAAATCTGTGGGAATGGAAGGTGTGTTGAGTGGTTCACTGGCAGAGTGGCCACTGCATGGAAAAGGCTGGTAAAATGGAACAGGACAAATATTGGTTTTGGATATTTTAAGAACAGCCTGGAAACACACTACATGAACTAATGAATGGTATTCTGGCAAACCTGGATGGGCTTTGTTGCCCGTGCTTGAAATACTGATATGTGTGTATGTAAGGATGGAAATATAACAAATAAGAAACTAGAACAGTCTCATAATTTAAAGTTTATGGACTGTATAAGCATGCTTGGAAGGAGCTAATAATAAGAATAAGCATTGCAGCTTGTGGTCTCTCAAATAACTAAGCAACAGCTAAAAAAAACAAAAAACAAACAATAGTTATGTAATGTATGATTTTAGTAAATCTAGACATAAAATATATAATCGTCATATAAGACAAAGCAGTCTGCTGAATTTAGATATTAAAGACAGGATTTAATAACATGGGCTTGTGCATAATAACACTACTGTCTTAACTTGCCGTAAATTACATACACTACATTGAACATCAAGGGGAAGCATGATGATTTTCTTATATAAGTAAATATGAATAACAAGTCATGTAATTGCTTTAACTTAAATTGCAATTTTTGTAACCCATCTTGACCATATATAATACTTAAGTGGTTACCAAGGTAACTAATGTTTTATACGTGACATCAAACTGACAAAGTTGTTCAACAGAAACAATAGAAGCCTGAACTTGAAATGCCACAGAATGTAACAATCATATTCTGAACAAATAGTATTAAACTGACATACACTCAGTTTAATACCATGGGCTTGTGTATAATAACACTACTGTTGTAACTTGTCATAAATGACATACACTATATTGAACATCAAGGGGAAGCATGATGATTTTCTCATATAAGTAAATGTGCATAACAAGTCATATAATTGCTTTAACTTGAATTATGGTTTGTAACCCATCTTGACCATACATAATACTTAAGCTGTTACCAAGGTAACTAATGTTTTATACATGACATCAAACTGACAAAGTTGTTCAAGAGAAACAATAGAAGCCTGAACTAGGGATGTCACGGAATGTAACAATCACATTCTGAACAAATAGTATTAAATTGGCAATAATCAGTTTTAAAATAATAAGTTTAAACTTTGCTGATTATACAAAATAGATGTTGCCATTTAAATCTAAAAAACTTTCAGTATATGCCATAAAATGGCAATTTATGAATATGGAAAGGGAATTTATTTATTTATTTTATTTATTTAACATTTGTTGACCGGGAAAGTCGGACTAGGTTCCACAGATCCTGTTTTCAGCAGAGGCCTGAGGAGAAATGCTCCAGAAGCATGTCTTTAGAATTTTCTCATATAAGTAAATGTGCATAACAAGTCATATAATTGCTTTAACTTGAATTATGGTTTGTAACCATAGCGAGGAATTTTTAATCATTAATCACAGTAAGCGAATCTGTTGCTTTTAACCTATAATTTCACTCATTTTATACTAAGAAATGACAGATATGAAAATCCTTATGTGTAGGAAATGGGGGGTAGAGGGATCCACTGATAATTAAAATGAACTAACTTTCATCAATGTTCACATAAATCAAACCTGATGCTTTAAGTAACTTAGCAACAAACAAAGTGATTACTTAAATGCTGGCAAACAATGAAATATAACTTCTGATATACCCAGTAAACTACATTGTATTATAAACATTAGGTATAAATATTATTACCATCTATTTATATTAAGTAATAAGTTTTGAAAGACTTCATCAATAACGATGAATATGTTAAATAACTGTGTGCTATAATCTTTTACTGAGGATTTATATAGGATACATCCTACTTTACTATGCCTGAATTGCTTGTCATCTATCTTTCATGTAAATATTAATTGCTTATACAATAAGTCGACATTTATATTGTATTAGAACTCTGTCTAATCTACAATAGTACTATATCTGTTCAAAATAATATAAATATTGCTTATTCCTATTACAAATATTCTCCATATGATAATTCAATTTATGGTGCTCAGATGTTCTGAATTGTCAAGGTATGAGTGATAATCTGATGGACTTAGGTTTATCCATCAGATTAGGAATGATTTTTATTCCATGGCTAGTGCAGATCTTAGTTTTGTTAACATTTATTAATTTAAATTTGTTATTTCACAAAAACATTTTTAGTATGCCTGACCAAAACATTACCTTATTGGTAAACACTCAAAGTATAAAACTGATAATTTCTTTTAAAAGCTCAAACATATACTTTATAGCTATCAGAAGAAAATGTTTAATAGTCACAATAAAATAAAAAATACATAGTCTAAATAACCTAAGATGGATTTAACTTTATTATCTTTAAATACCAATGGCTTAAACAATCCTACCAAGAAATCAAATCTACTGAAATATTTAAAACTGAACAAAGCACAAATCATCTTCCTTCAAGAAACTCATTTCAAAACAAATGACAATTACAACTGTAATCCTAAGGAATATAGGATATTGGCGCAATCCACTTATAAAACAAAGACAAAAGGGGTAACAATTTTATGGAAAACAAATGTGATTAACCCAGAAATCATTTCTAAGTATGAAGATAAAGAAGGCCTTGTGGCATACGTAATAGTTAAATATAACAACAGAATATGGACCCTAGCCAATCTACACTGGTTCCCAGGCACTGGAACAGGAACTGTTAAAAAACACTTGGATTTCATTTCCAATAATTATAAAGGGAACTTAATATTAGGAGATTTTAACTGGATATTTGATATTTCTGTAACTACAAATAAAAGACTGTTGCGTACATCTGCTAAATCAAAAGCTTTAAACAAGTGGGTGGAATAATTTCATCTAGTAGATACTTTCAAATTTAAGGAAGGTAAATCTTGTTGTTTTCCCATCAAGATCACAGATTTGGTACCCAAACTAGAATAGATAAAATATTTGCTGCCTGTGACTTATACTCTAAAATCATTAATTTTTCAATCACTGCCTGCCCCTTTTCAGACCACAATTCATTGATACTAAAACTTTAAAATGGGTACAAACCATTAATCTTTAACTCCAGAATTCCAGCATATATAACTAAAATTAAAGAGTTCAAACCCTGGTTATTATCTGAATTACAGTTCTTCTTCGATATTAATTACAACACAGAAATAAATAAAATAATGATATGGGACTCATTAAAGCTTACATATATGGTAAAACCCTAACTTGGTATAAAAAAAATCAGAGAATGGGATTCTGAATTATTAGATCTACAATCCAAACTTTTGTCAGTAAAAGCTGAAAAAAAAATCAAAATCATTTGGAGATGAAAAAGAAAGTAGAAGTATTAAACAATAAATACAATGAAATTCTAACACATAAAACTAGTTTAGCTTTCAAAAAACTAAAAATTAATACCTTGGCCACTTCTCCCAAATATCTATAAATATCTACAAATATCTACATAATTTATCCACAAGAATCAAAATACAATCAAAAGTTAATAACATTAAAAGTATCTTCCATGAAAAGAAAGGGAAAATGTCTCAGATATAGGTGACATTCTTGATGCCTACAGAAATCACTATATGAAACATTTCCAAAAAATATATACATACCGACCAATTAAATCTAGATGAAAAATGTTCTAATATAAAAAAAACAGAAAAATTAAAACTAGATCTGCAAGCAGCCATATCCTACAAAGAAATTACAGATATAATAAAAGAAGGTAAAAATAATAAAGTTCCAGGTATAGATAGCATAATTATGGAAATATATAAACTTTTTCCTTCAAAGATACTATACCTCTTCCATAAAACTCTATTAGAAATTCAGTCACAAGCTTTAATACTACCCTCTTGGAGATATTCCTTAATCGCACCAATCCTAAAGGAAAACAAATCCCCAAACCTCTGTACCTCATACAGACCTATATCATTATTAAATAATGATTACAAGATATTTATGACAATATTAAATAACAGAATGAAAATATCACTATAAAAAACAATAAATATTGATCAAACTGGATTTATATATCATAGACACACACGGCAATATTAAAAGGATAATTTCTCTTATAGATTATGTTAATAAAGAAAAAGAAACACTCATTAATTTTTATTTTTAAATAAAAAAAGAACTGCAGATTAAGGGGATCACATCATAGGGAAACAAGAATCTACCTTAAAATATCTAGGAATTGAGTTATGCAAGGATAATAATGAATTAGTCTCAAAAACTCCAATAATATCATCAATACAATTAAAATCTCTGTGGAAAAATGGAACAAAATAATATTAACATTTGAAGATACACTACAGTTAATAAAAATGGTTTTACTGCCCAAGATCCTATATATAGCCTTGGCAATACAACTGTTACTAGAAAAGAATACACTTAAAGAAATAAATTCATGCCTAATAAATTTTTTATGGTTTCCTAAAAAAAACAGAATAGCTTTAATACATTATATCAGACCATGGAAATAGGGAGGATTAAATTTTTCTGATATAGAAACATATATAAAAGCATCAATATCTAAAACCATATCAGATCGGATAAGTCCAAATTACTCTGCAAATTGAAAATAATTAGTAACTGTAATATCAATAAATGAATTCGATTTGCAAAAAAAAATTTCAAATAACAGATAAAACAATTTGCCATGGCACATAATGTATTAGTATGCAATATAACATAACTAAACCCACTAAAACTCATATGATTAATTATTGAATTGACTTATTTAAGAAAATGATTAATGCAAATATAGATTTAAAACTCTGGTTTGTACCCATTTATAGTCAGGAAGAGCTTTCCACATAACGTATATGCAGAAATTATTAATTCCTGGGAACAGAAAGGATTTGTTTGTTGGCTCCAATGTATCAAAGAACTAAAAGTTTTAGATATGCAAGTAATAAAAACAACATGCAAAATTCCACAACAGGACTGGCTAACTTTACAGAGTATTCTGTTATATTTGCAAGATTTAAGTAGAATAATTAACAATTCTTCATTTAAAGAAATACCTAAATTTACAAAATACATATATGAAATCATATATAATGACTTTGACATGGGAAGCAGTAATTCAAAATTTTACAAAATATTGATAAACTATGAAACAACACCCAAAACCTCATACTGGAAATATATAACAAAAGGACACTCAATACAGTTAACTGAAGATATTAAAACAAATATCTTATTATTGATAAAATATACATCCTTTACACAATACTGGAAAGTTTTTAATTGGAAGTGCTTGCACAGAGCATTCTTAACCCCAGACAGAATCAGTAAAATTAGTTTTTCCATAAAAGGAATACATTGGAGATGTGAGCAAGTACACAATGCAGGTTGAACCACATTTTCTTTGATTGTGTTAAAAGTAAGCCATTTTTGGAATGGTATTAATAACTTTCTACAAGCTTTATTTAATGAATCATTTTATTTGACTAAAGCTCTTGTATTATTAAATGTGAATGAAGGTCCTCATTTGAATAGGTCAAACATGTATTTAGTATGGACTATACTTGCAATTTCAAGGAAGTGTATAACAAGAAGATGGAATACAAACACAATACCAACTTTGGAAGACTTCTACACCCTACTGAAGACCACAGCATTATTGGAAATTAAAATTAAAGAATTAAGAATTTATCCAAAGCCATTTATCAACAAACCTTGGGGAAAAGTCTTATTGTTGATTGATACTATACAATAATTGATCAGACACTCTGATAATACATTGGACATACAAAGTAACTGTATACCTTAAGATCTGTTATTGTGTCAGGCTAATGTAAATAGTGTGCATAGTTATTTAAGATGTTATGTATAAATACTATGGAATTCATTCAAATGTATTTGAAAACTAAAAAAAAAAAATTGAGAAAAAAAAGTGCAGATGTATGTAATGGCACCCTATGTGATATAAGCAGATAATTACAGTAGTAATCATACTGAAGACTTAAAATATTCATCTAAGAGCAGTTATGTAGCACATCACAGTTCTAATCCAGTAACAGAACATTTACTTTAGGTAAATTTGGAGTGAAGCTCTGTTTGAGAATCACACCAAACTGATTTCAGCAAGTTTCTGAAGGATTTTTTTTTATTTAATTATCTTTTGTTGACTGAGTTAATCCCACAAGGCTAACAGCCTCTATTCAGGGCAGTACTTATATTATTAGGGGAAATTTGGCTAGGGCATCGTGGAATTCCCCCACTCTTTTTGATAGCTGCCAAGGGAACATTTACATCCTCCTGAGCCACCACCATCTCTAGCTGAGGCAGGCCTCGGTTTAAAATCTCATCCGAATGACAAAAACTCAGCAGCTTGGCACCGCCCTTATGCTGCAATGCAGGGTCATCAGTCACTCTACCTGGTATGAAAACAGAAACCATATCCTTCTGCACCAAAGAGAAGTGTGCTACCTGTTGCACCACTGACACTCCAGCATGGATGCCATCTGATTATTTCTTCCATGCATTTTAATACCAAATTGTTCCATGCCTAGTTAATTACATCCTCATCTAAACTTAATGTTTCTGAAACAGTTACCATGTTAGTCCATAAACTGTGCAAATGAACACTAACTAGCAGGGTACTACTGATGTGAGCATAAAACCAAATGTCTCTGAATCACATAGTTAACATACAGTACATCTAACTTGTTCTAGTGCAGCATCACCCATGTTAGTCCATGAACTGTGTAAATAAACACGAACTAGCAGGACAGTACTGATGTCAGCATATAACTAAGTATCTCTGAATCACTTAGTTAACACACAACTAACATGTTCTAGTGGGGCACATACTCAAGTTAGTCCATGAACTGCATAAATTAACATTAACCAGCATGGCAGCATTGATGTCAGCATATAACTAAGTATCTCTGAATCACTTAGTTAACACACAATTAACATGTTCTAGTGTGGCTCATACTCAGGTTAGTCCATGAACTGCATAAATTAACATTAACCAGCATGACAGCATTGATGTCAGCATATAACTAAGTATCTCTGAATCACTTAGTTAACACACAACTAACATGTTCTAGTGCAGCACATATCCAGGTTAATCCATGAACTGCATAAATGAACATTAACCAGCATGGCAGCATTGATGTCAGCATATAACTAAGTATCTCTGAATCACTTAGTTAACACACAAATAACATATTCTAGTGCAGTACCTCCTCAGGTTAGTCCCTGAGCGTGTAAATGAATACTGACTAGCAAGGCAGTATTGAAATCAACATATAACCGAACGTCTCTGAATCACTTAGTTAACATACTCCCTATGCTAGTCCATGAACTGTGTAAATAAACACTAACTAGCAGGAGAGCACTGATATCAGCATACAACTGAGCAACTGAGATCTGCACACGTAATACTGCAGTTTAATGGGATCCTCACAAGGTATTGTCTTATGTGAACCAGCCATCACCAGGTATCAAACCCAGACACAAAGATACTGTAGACACAAGGGCTGCTAGCTGCTGTTTTACTGTTAACAGAAGGGCACCGACCTGTTGTGGCATGTCAACACTGTTTCTCCTACAGTATTTAATCAAGGATCACAAATAAAGGCTGTTGTACCACCATGATGGGGTACATAAAAATGAAGTTGATTGAAGCACACAACTTGATTGCCCGAAACATTCGCATCTGATATCTCTTTAGTCCCATTAAAATAATTCTACTTTAGAAATCACTGAAAACAACATACTATGATTTATTTATTCCGCTAATAGGCATGAACAGCACTGCAATACAATGCAAAGAAAAAATGTGGTTTCCTGTAGATATCAGGGCACAATTCCTCATGAATACATTCATTTTCAAACCCCTCAGTAACAGCTATTGTCCTCCATTAAAACAGCTACTGTTTCTTAGCCACAGTCACTATGGACTAGAAATTCAATCTGGACTCCACTTGCAAAAGGCTTTCATAAAGCTTATCCTAGTTTTCCAAGCATTATGGAAATCACTTCCTGCTCAGCCCATGGACCTCATCCTATTTTACAAGTAGCTAAAAGGCCACCTGTTTGATCAGTTCAAGTGCAAATGCCATAACAACACATTTCATTTAAAGTGCAGGAATGAGTGACATCTCTTTTGCCCTATCCACAAAATTAATGACTTGTGTCCAATTATTTTATTCATTAGATATCAATTCCCCCTCACCCTTCATCTCTGTCTTTTACTTCCCATCTCACGGGACAGTTAATACCTGAGGCTCTGGCTTTTCATAAATGTTTGCAGCAACCCCTCAACTTGCTATTGCCAGATAATAATGATTGTTTAATAAGAAATACATTTATGAACCACCGCAGTATATGCCAGCAATGCACTTTCCCGTTGGTGTTATTCCTTTTCTGCAAGTCCTTAAACAAATCACTAAATGTAAATATACTAACTGGTAATTCCTTGCTAAGGGGAAGTTGAGCTGGATTTCATACATGGTGCAATAATTTGAATTCTGCACACTGACAGTAATGTCAGTTAAATATATATTATACTTTCAGATCTCTACCTAAGATGATGAGAGAACACTGCAATGAAAATCATGGCTTTTTACACATTTTACAAAATATTTTCAGCACAGGTTCAGCATGTGTTCACATATTTAGAAGGGCATTCATGTTAGTTCAACTAAAGTGTTATAAAGCTTATGTAAGAAAGCAGATTAGGGAATTACATGACACAGAGTGATTGATCCAAGTAATCATGTTTTGAATCTGAGAATGTATACCCTACAGCTTTAAAAAGAGAAGCAAAACTTGTAAATATTTGTGATAGCAGATTTTGATGTCTTTTAATGGTTAAACGTATATGCACACATACATTGAAAAAAAAACCAACATAAAATACTGTTCGGTTAGGTTAAATCTTACTGTTAATATGTTATGGTATTGCTGATTACTCAGTTACTTGTAAGGATTTGTTAAGTAGCATGAATGAGCTAAAAATGTAAACTTGAAATTCAGGCATGTCCAAGGGTCAGCTTCCGGTGATTTCTCCTGTCCACCTTGTGAATCTGGGCATACTGGGGCAATGCAGCAATTGCCTCATGTACACAGACAACCCTCTCCTCCTACCACCCAACACTACAACCTGTGAGAGATGCACTTACATAGCCAAAATGGAAGCAAAGCTCTCTCCACCCAAGATTGTGCTAGACAGTCAAGAGGAGAAAGTTAACACCCACACTATACCTCAAGCAACACATAGGCCTTCTAAACCCACACAACCAACACCCACATATAGCAACACTAAATCCACATATGCAGAGGCCCTTAACTGTAACCTGCCCAAGCAACAAGGACCTCTGAAGCTGAAATGCAAACAAACACCAATCACAACCAAAGTGTCACATAGTTCACAACACCAGTGTGCCACCCAGCAACAGCCCCTAAGGCAAGACAATGTACCTAACACTTTAGTCATTGGTGACTCTGTAGTCTGGCACACTGATGTCCCTCTCACCAGGTTGAACAAGGCGAAAATTACAGACAGCTGCCTGTCGGGTGCCAGGATCTGCCACATAACACATTCCCTTAAGTCACTCCACAACAAGTACAAATATGACTCTGTCATTGTCCATGTTGGAGTGAATGACTTGAGATGTACCTCCCTGGACTACATGAAAAGAGACATGGAAGAGCTCTCAGATCATGTGGCCCAGGCAGGTATGACCCTAGCCCTGAGTAGCATCCTGCCTTCGCCCAGAATGATACCACAATATAAGGACAAAATGATTGACTTCAACAATTGGCTAAGCTTCTGGTGTCATTCAAAGAGGATCCAGTATCTGTCTGCCTGGGACAACATGATTGACAGACCACAATGCTTTGCCAGAGATGGTCTGGACCTGTCGCCCTTAGGATTCAGGTTACTGACTAAGGCTTTTGCCACCCCTATAGTGCCTTTTTTAGGCAAAGTTCAAAGGACAAAACCACTGCCGTAACAGGTGCAAGCATGCAAAATCTGAAGGTAATGCTAATCAATGCTAGAAGTCTAAACCTCAAAATGCACTCTCTTGAGGCACTCCTAAAAATGGAGAACATCGATCTCTGTGCAGTAACTGAGACCTGCTTCAAGGCTCCAGAGAGCACCCCTGCAATACCAGGCTACAACTCTTACCACACTTATAGGCCACCAAACCAGGACCGAAACACTAAAGGTGGAGGAGTGTCAATATTCACCAAGGATATTCACACCACCAGGCTAGTTCCCCAACACAATGTGTCTGAAATTCTCCAGGTGCAACTAACACTAGGTAATACTGCAATCCAAATTGTAGCTTGCTACAGATCCCCCACCATGTCCCAAGATTCTCATTACACCTTTCTAAACATACTGGAAAATATTAAGATAGAACCAAACACCCTAATACTGGGTGATTTTAACTACCCTGCCATTAAGTGGGAAAACTACTCATGTACCAACACCTTTGCCCAACAGTTCTTGGAATTCATAAATTCCAACACCCTGGATCAACTAATCCATAGTCCCACCAGGGGCTCCAACATCCTAGACCTGGTCATTACCAACATGGGAAATCAATGCTCCACACCTATGATCACCCCCTTGTTAGTCAGGTCTGACCATAAGCTAATCACCCTTAACATCTACATCCCACCCCCACCCCCCAGTAAGGAAACCTCCATAAAAAACTTCTCCAAAGCCAACTTCATGCTACTCAAGTCAGAAGTGACGCACTTCATGACACCCATGCAGACGGGAACTGAAAGTTCAACTGCTGAATCCTACACTAAGGCACTGTACGAGCACATCCACTCGTGCATGAATCGTGCCATCCCAACTAGAACCAAGATGCTCTCATCCAAAAAAAGGAAGCCAATCTGGTGGTCCTCTGCCCTAAACAAACTTTACAACAAAAGGAAGAAACTGTTGCAGAAAAGAGGAAAATCCCAGGATGCAAAAAACTCCCTTACCAGCCTCAGTAAGAAACTGAGATCCCTCATAAAATCCTCCAAAGCTAGTTACAAAAATAAAATTGCCAAAGATTCCAAAGACAACCACAAGGCATTCTATAACTATGTTAAGAATCTAAATGGCAATGCTCAGATCTGCTCTAAGCTAAAACAGAATGGCATTAAATATACTGATCTCAAGGATATTGCCAATATCCTGGCAGATCGATTCAGTGCCAACTTCACCCCCCTCTCACCCCCTAAATAGCCCATCTCAATACCAGAAGATTGCCACATTCCGGTAATAATGGACACACAGGTAAAAAACGCACTCCCCAAAGCTACGAATATAGCATCCATGGGACCAGATGACATCCCGGGCTGTGTATTACATGAACAACAATATGAACTGGCACCTCAACTAAGTGTCATGTTTAATCATAGCCTCACCTCAGGTTTCGTGCCCACTGAGTGGCGCAGAGCTACAGTTATCCCACTCCACAAGGGGGGATCCACCTTGGATCCCGGAAACTACCATCCCATCAGTCTGACAAGCCTTATCTGCAAGGCCATGGAGCGTATTATTATGGAACTTATAAACGTAGATATTGGCAACCTTCAAACACTGGACCCCACCCAGTTTGGGTTCGTGAAGGGCCGATCTTGTTTCCTGAACCTGATTGACTTCTTCGAATCAGTCTCCAGAGCCATGGACAAGGGTGAGGTGGTCCACACAGCCTATCTAGACCTTGCCAAGGCCTTTGACACCATCCCCCACTCTGGAATCATAGCTAAACTTACTAAGCTGGGCATTAATCCCGACATCACCCAATGGGTTGCTAACTAGCTTACTGATAGAACCCATACTGTAAAAGTAGCCGAATCCAAATCCAGCTCCAGACAAGTGACAAGGGGAGTACCTCAGGGTTCAGTCCTGGGACCGCTCTTGTTTGGCATCTACTTCTCTGAAGTACAGACCAACACTAAGGGACTCTGGCTAACAAAGTTTGCAGATGACTGCAAACTGGGAGCCCAAATGATGTGGATACTCTACAAAAGGGCCTTACAGAAACAGATGCTTGGTGCCAGAGCCATGGGCTCAAGCTCAATGGCAAGAAATGTATAGTTATCCCCTTTGGGAAAAAACATACATCTGTGAATCACAATATAGGTGGCAGTACACTAAACACCAAAAGTGTGATAACAGACTTAGGGACACAGGTGTACAGTGGTCTCACCTTCGATAACCACATCGCCACAACAGTCAGGAAATCCTTCTATGGGGCACACCTCATCACTAAGGACTTTTCATCCAGAAAAAAGGAGGTCATTGTCCCACTGTACTCATCCCTCATTAGACCCATTATAGAATACAATGCCCCATTTGGTATGTACCTCTCAAGACATCTGCAACAACTGGAAAGGCTGCAGAAATACCTCACTAAAAGAATCACAGACCTAAAGCAGATGCCGTATGCTGACTGCCTTAAAAAACTCCAGCTATACTCTGTCGCATATTGTCTACTCAGAGGCGATCACTGCTTAACATACAAGGCCATGTCAAACCCAGAGCTGTTGGACATGCTACACTTAAAGAAATCTCAATCTCTCAGAGACACATGCTCCAGGGATCTAAACCTTGTCATCACAATAAACAAAACATGCTGGAGGGATAGGTTCCTGACCCAGAGACTCCTCAGACTCTGGAATAGATTGCCCATACATGTCAAGCAGAGTGCCTCTTTGGCCCTCTTCAAAAGGAACCTTGATGATTGGATGGGAGAAAGGAAATTCACCCCAGGGATCACTTCAGACAGACACTAGACAGGGGTCCAGGGAAGTAAATAGTGTGGGAAGAAATAGCCAGGGAATTGTTATGGCTAGACTTGTATAGGCCCTAGGGCTGATAGCCTAGTACCAACCTATGAACCTATGAACCTATGTATAGAGATGCGTTTATGCATACCTATCAAGTGTCCAGATTTCTGAAGAATGTCCAGGTTTTGCCTCATATTTTTGGTCTAACCCTGTAAAATATGTTGTTTTCTGGTAAATAATTGAGGACTGCAGCCATTAAATAATGACAGACAATTGAGTTTCAGACTTCATATCCTTCGAAAAATGTAAACTAATGCAAAACGTGTCAGTCTAGCAAGTTTTTACAACCTGTCTCGGTTTTTGGGATTTTCTCTTTGGCTGTCTTCCCGATTTTTGAGCTAGTGGCTTTAAAGGTATATGTAATATGTGCATAAAATGTGTGTGCTCATGTTTTGTAAGCCTATGAGACAATGCAGTCATGTTCAGTCCACCTGGCCCCTCCAGGATACAGGCTGTCTTGTAACAAAGGCAAAGTCCAAGGCTGCATTTCTCTCCTAAGTCCAGCTCCCAGCTCCATCAACAAGTCCTTCCACAAGTACAATCTATAGTTTATTCCCATCTGGTCTGTCCTTCCATACTTCATGGGTCTTCATTCACATGATCTTGCAGGTGAAGAATTATCTTCCTGCTTGCTGCTTTTAGGCACTTTCTTATATACCACC
The DNA here is from genome assembly GCF_019279795.1 of Protopterus annectens. Taxonomy (NCBI): domain Eukaryota; kingdom Metazoa; phylum Chordata; order Ceratodontiformes; family Protopteridae; genus Protopterus; species Protopterus annectens. Next base: position 1,749,386,454 of record NC_056743.1, on the reverse strand, counting down.
TTAACCGTCAATTAAAATTTTGTTACTAAGCCAAATGCTGTGAGAATATTCCAACACTCCATACAGCAGTACATGTTTTTCTCTCACTGTCTGTCTTTCTACACACATAGGTTCCCAATTAATGGTCAAGCAGTGGTTGATAAAGCTATGACTTGTCAATTCCAAATGTTGAAATGGTCTGATCAAAGGTAGAGCATCAGACTTGGTCCACTTCCCAACTCACTGTAAAGTACATCTGAGAGATGAATGTAAAACAAGTGAGGAATATGACCTCTGAAGGACCTGTGGTAAAGCCTGTCTTGGATATTTGATGGGTTGCAGTTCAATTGTATGATCATATTATTTTGAATAACTGCAGTTTTATGAACTGTGAATAATATGAGTGACATATGCTGGCACACATACATAAACTTATACTTGGGGTGACCTGAAGAGGGCTATGCACAAGAAATGCCCTCACAATCTGACAGATTTGGAGTGCTTTTGCAAGGAAGAGTGGTCAAATATTGCCAATCAAGATGCGCCATGTTGATAGACTCTTACCCCTACCCAAGAAGGCTGAATACTGTAATTAAATCAAAAGGTGCTTCAACAAAGTATTAGTTTAAGGGTGTGCACACTTATGCAACCAGCTTATTGTACTTTTTTATTTTTTATATTTTCCCCTAACAGATTTGTTTGTTTTTCAATTGAATTGTACAGGTTATAGGTCATATTAAAGATGGGAAAAGTTTTGAAATGATTTATTGTGGACTCATTTTTTTATATCACAAAAAAGGGTCTAAATTAGATGAACGAAGGTTCATCTTAGCGAACTCTCACATGAGCGAAAATTCAGGAACTCAAAACTGCAATTGTGGGGGGCTGTGCCCCTCCCCACCCCCCGCTAGATATATATTCCAACTCTGAGATCGCACTACAGTGAGGAAAGGGCAAATATTCCCATCTTCACTATACCGCGATCTGACAATTGCGGTTTTGAGTTGTGCAATTTTCGCTCATGTGAATGTTCGTTAAGATGAACTTTCGTTATTCTAATATAGACCCCAAAAACCTGGCATGTTAACAGGGATGTGTAAACTTTTTCTATCCACTGTGTAAATATATATATATATATATATATATATATATATATATATATATATATTTATATATATATTTATATATAACTATATATGCACAATGCACACACACACACACACACACACACACACACACACACACACAAGTGCGCGCTCGCGCAAAACTTCGAAATTCATATGGCTGAGACCATATGATCGAAGTTTTGGAACTTCAAGCATTAAAAATAATTAGAAAACAAAAGAATTCTATTTTTAATGTTTTTGCAGGGGAGCAGACCCTCCTGCACCCCCACCCGCTAATTAAATATACAAACTCCGACATTACAATACATTGTGAAAAATGTTAAATTTCCCATTCTGAGCTATACCACAGTCCCCATTCAAAACGTTCGAAATTTCAAAACTTTGATCATATGGTCCCGACCACATGATTTTCAAAGTTTTGAAACTTCAATAATCTGACAGGGATCCAGATACAAAGATGGACAGAGAGATATATGCAGACAGATACCTAGATAGATACATAGAGAAATACATTTATATATATATACATAAATATATATAAAAAAAATATATATATATATATATATATATATATATATATATATATATATATACGTACAGATAGATAAACTAATAGGTATAAGTAGATACAAATATACAGATATAGATAGAAATCCTAGATAGATGGGCAGAGAGATAGACAGACAAAAGATATATAGATAAACAGACATATAGATGATAGATAGATAGATTGATAGATATAGATAGATAGATAGATAGATAGATAGATAGATAGATAGATAGATAGATAGATAGATAGATAGATAGATACATAAATAGACAGATAGATAGACAGACAGATAAATAGACAGGTAGATAGACAGACAGATAGATACATAGATAGACAGCCAGACAACTGTAGTGTTAGAGCAACTGGGTTTGTGAATCCATCACAAGCTGACATCCTGGTAAGGAGTGTCTGCCTTAAACACTAAGTGATTTAATGGGCTTTCTGCCCCCCTGCAAGGCTGACAAGTTTTAAATGGGTAATCAGAGAATGAAGGTAGATGTCTATCTAGCACCAGTCACAAGTGGTATTAGATAATGAAGGTAAAAGTAAATATATTTCCACAGGTGAAACAATATAGGAATTTTAAGTAAATCAAAGTTGGGGAATGCTAAAGATGCTTGTCATGGTGGCAGTACATTGAACATGGCAAGTACCAGAGACATAGCTAGATCTACTGGCACACATGGCAATCAGCACACACACACACACACACACACACACACACACACACACACACACACACACACATCTGACCATATCTATATATCTATATCTAATAAATAAATATATATATATATATATATATATATATATATATATATATATATACACACACACATATATAAATACACATATACAAAGGTCATTCTATTATTGTAAAAAAGAGCTTATTATAGTTACAACACACACACACACACACACACACACACACACACACACACACACACACACACACACACATACATACACATACACATGGATGCGCGCGCAGGCACGCACACACACATACACACACACACACACACACACACACACACACACACACACACACACACACACACACACACACACACACACACCCACAAAAGGTTCTGTGACTGTAAAAAAAACATTTCATCCTTGCTATAGTTACAAGAATTCATAGAAATGCACACACACTCTCACACACACACACACACACACACACACACACACACACACACACACACACACACACACACACACCCATAAAGGTTCTGTGACTGTAAAAAAAACAGTTCATCCTTGCTATAGTTACAAGAATTTATAGAAATGCACACACACTCACACACTCACGCACGTGTGCACATAGACACACACAAACACACACACACACACACACACACACACACACACACACACACACACACACACACTGCAAGAACCACATACATTAATTTAAGCAACCATAATATCATATGCATCAACTTAAGTGAATGCTGTTACCACATATGTACACCTGGCCCTCATATGAAGTGCAGATTGGGCCCCCTAACAGCCTGCACCCAGGGTTGCAGCCCCTTCATCCCCACCCCAGCTATGGTACTGAAAATATCATGCTAACATGAATTTGTAATGATAACACACAAATTCATGAAATTGTTTTACTTTTGTTTGCTATACCTCTCACGTCTTTTTATCTAGTGAAAGCTTTGGTGGCGCAGTGATACAGTGGTCGGCATTGTCACCTCACAGCAAGAGGTTCTCCAGTTTGATTCTCAACTGGGGTGTCTTCTTTGCAGAGCCTGCATGTCCTCTCTGTCTTTGCGTGGGTTTCCTCTGCGTGCTCCAGTTTCCTCCCACATTCCAAAAACATGCATTAGGTGGAATGGACACTCTAAATTGGCCCCAGGTGTGAGTGTGTGTACAATTGTGTGGTGCACCCTCTGAGGGGGGTTGAGCCTCGGGTTAGCAACCCAACCCCATAAAACCCATAACCGCTACAGAAAGAAAGAGTGCTGAAGGGCACTCATTGCCTGATGTGCTGAACGGCATGGAGTGGACACAAGAGAGATTGAAAGTTTATTTTCTTAAAATTCTAAACATGCTCAAAAGCTCATTTTAAGGAAATAATTGTGGAAAGTGTTGCTTTAAACTGGATATAAATCATTAATAGTTTTTATAAACAACAGGTTTCTATTATCTAGCAAAGAATTCCTTGCCATTGTCCATTAGCTGATTGTAGGTTCATAGGTTGGTACTAGGCTATCGGCCCTAGGGCCTATACAATCCTAGCCATAACAATTCCCTGGCTATTTCTTCCCGCACTATTTACTTCCCTGGACCCCTGTCTAGCAGGGTGACTGATGTGATGCCTGGAGTGAATCTCCTTTCTCCCATCCAATCATCAAGGTTCCTTTTGAAGAGGGCCAAAGAGGTGGACTGCTTGACATGTATGGCCAGCCTATTCCAGAGTCTGGGGAGTCTCTGGGTCAGGAACCTATCCTCCAGCATGTTTTGTTTATTCTGATGACAAGGTTTAGATCCCTGGAGCAAGTGGCTCTGAGGGATTGGGATTTCTTTAGGTGTAGCATGTCCAACAGCTCTGGGTTTGACATGGCCTTGTATGTTAAGCAGAGATCGCCTCTGAGTAGACAATATGCGACAGAGAATAGCTGGAGTTTTTTAAGGAGGTCAGAGTAGGGCATCTGCTTTAGGCCTGTGATTCTTATAGTGAGGTATTTCTGCAGCCTTTTCAGTTGTTGCAGATGTCTTGAGAGGTACATACCAAATGGGACGTTGTATTCTATAATGGGTCTAAAGAGGGACGAGTACATATGAATGAAAAGCCCTTAGTGATGAGGTGTGCCACATAGAAGGATTTCCTGACTGTTGTGGCAATGTGGTTATCGAAGGTGAGGCCGCTGTCCACCTGTGTCCCTAAATCTCTTATCACACTTTCGGTGTTTAGTGTACTGCCACCTGGTAATTCACGGGTACCTGTTTTTTCCCAAAGGGGTTAATTATACATTTCTTGGCATTGAGCTTGAGCCAAGGGCTCTGGCACCAAGCATCTATTTCTGTAAGGCCCTTTTGTAGAGTATCCACATCATTTGGGGATTCAATAATGGCTCCCAGTTTGCAGTCATCTGTGAACTTTGCTAGCCAGAGTCCCTAAGTGTTGGCCTGTACTTCAGAGAAGTAGATACCAAACAAGAGCGGTCCCAGGACTGAACCCTGAGGTACTCCACCTGTCTGGAGCTGTATTTGGAGTTGGCTACTTTTACAGTGTGGGTTCTGTCAGTAAGCCAGTTGGCAACCCATTGAGTGACGTAGGGATTAATGCCCGGCTTAGTAAGTTTATCTATGATTCCAGAGTGGGGGATGGTGTCAAAGGCCTTGGTGAGGTCCAGATAGACTGTGTGGACCACTTTACCCTCGTCTACGGCTCTGTAGACTGATTTGAAGAAGTCAATCAGGTTCATGAGCGAAGATCGGCCCTTCACAAACCCAAACTGGGTGGGGTCCAGTGTTTGAAGGTTGCCAATGTCTTAGTTTATAAGTTCCATGATAATACATTCCATGGCCTTGCAGATAAGTCTCGTCAGGCTGATGGGGCAGTAGTTCCTGGGATACAAGGTGGATCCCCCCTTGTGGAGTGGGATAACTGTAGCTGTGTGCCACTCAGTGGGCACAAAGCCTGAGGTGAGGCTATGATTAAACGTGACACTTAGGTGAGGTGCCAGTTCATTTTGTAGTTCATGTAGTACACAGCCCGGGATGTCATCTGGTCCCATGGATGCTGTATTCTTGGCTTTAGAGAGTGTGTTTTTTACCTGTGTGGCTGTTATTACTGGAATTTGGCAATCTTCCAGTAATGAGTGGGCCGTTTAGGGGGTGAGAGGAGGGGGGAGTTAAGTTGGCACTGAATCGATCTGCCAGGATATTGGCAATAACATTGGGATCAGTATATTTAATGCCATTCTGCTGTAGCTCAGAGCAGATCTGAGCATTGCTATTTAGATTTTTGACATAGTTATAGAATGCCTTGTGGTTGTCTTTGGAATCTTTGGCAATTTTATTTTCGTAACTAACTTTGGAGGATTTTATGAGGGATCTCAGCTTCTTACTGAGGCTGGTAAGTGAGTTTTTTTGCATTCTGGGATTTTCCTCTTTTCTGTAACAGTTTCTTCCTTCCTTCCTTTTGTTGTAAAGTTTGTTTATGGCAGGGGACCACCAGATTGGTTTGCTTTTTTGGGGGGAGAGCATGAGTGGTTGTGCTTGTACAGTGCCTTAGTGTAGGATTCAGCAGTCGAACTTTCAGTTCCTGTCTGCATGGGTGTCATGAAGTTTGTCACCTCTGACTTGAGTAGCATGAAGTTGGCTTTGGAGAAGTTTTTTATGGACGTTTCCTTACTGGGGGGTGGGGGTGGGATGTGGATGTTAAGATTGATTAGCTTATGGTCAGACCTGACCAACGAGGAGGTGACCATAAGTGTGGAGCATCAATTTCCCATGTTGATAATGACCAGGTCTAGGATGTTGGAGCCCCTGGTGGGACTATGGATTAGTTGATCCAGGGCATTGGAATTTATGAATTCCAAGAACCGTTGGGCAAAGGTGTTGGTAGACAAGTAGTTTTCCCAGTTAATGGCAGGGTAGTTGAAATCACCCAGTATTAGGGTGTTTGGTTGTATCTTAATATTTTCCAGTATGTTTAGAATGGTGCAGTGAGAATGTTGGGGCATGGTGGGGGATCTGTAGCAAGCTACAGTTTGGATTGCAGTCTTACCTAGTGTTAGTTGCACCTGGAGAATTTCAGATGCATTGTGTTGGGCAACTATCCTGGTGGTGTGAATATCCTTGGTGAATATGGACACGCCTCCATCTTTAGTGTTTCTAATTAGTTCCTCTAATTCCCCCTAAAGATCAGTAACCAATGAAAAGATTGCTGCTAACAACTTTATATTTGTGTTTCATCTACAAACCAATTCAGTGCCTGCTGCCCTTGAAGAATAAATTGCCCACTAAGATTACATAAAAAATGGTAAAATTAAAACAGATTCATAGTTACTAGGCATCTCATCCAAAGGAGAACATATTCATGGCTTCAACACCCCACCCCCTGAAAATACAACACAGTGTCAGTAATTCATGCACATGCTGTGGGAGTAGAACCCACAGCCTTCTGCATTAAAATGCAAGCATGCTACCTATTGTGCTACTAACACTGTCGCAAAACTCTTTACCACAATAATGATACTATTTGTTAACTAGCTAAACAAAACAGTCGCACAGAACAGACAAACATATGGGGCAAAAACCTGGACAGTTGAGGGGCATGCTACTTGTCTTTCACATACACACCCCTACCTCCCTCCCTCTTTCACACACACAGCTACTTTCTTTTCTCTTACACACACAAACCGTACCTCTCAAAGAAAGTTGTTTTGCATTAGTATGGATTTTCTGAAAGATAAGAAGTCTAAAGTTAAAATGTCTGCCATTATTTGATGACTTCAGTCCTAAATGATTTGCAAGGGATTTGCCAGAAAAACACAATTCTATGAGAAACAGACTAAAATTATAACTCAAAAAATCTGGACATTCTGTAAAAACCTGGACAGCTGAAAGGTATGCTACCTACCTCTTAAACACACCTCTTTACCTCTTTCACACATCCCTACCTGACTCCCTCCCTCCCTCCTTACATACACACACACACACACACACCCCTACCTGCCTTCCTCCCTCTTTACACACATAAACACACTCCTACCTACCTCCTTCCCTTTTTACACACACACACACACACACACACACACACACACACACACACACACACACACACACACCCACACACCCACACACCCACACACACACACACACACACACACACACACACACACACACACACACACACACACACACACACACACACCACCTGCCTCCCTCCATCTTTACACACCCTTACCTGCCTACCTCCCTCTTTACATACACACACACACACACACACACACACACACACACACACACACACACACACACACACACACACACACACACACCCACACCTGTCTCCCTACCAATTACACACACACACAGTCCATACCTCTCAACCTCTTCAGCACAAGAAATCTAGACAAAGTGTGTCATGATGTGGTGGGAGACAGAGGACCAAAATTAAGGGCACATTTTAAATATTGCTCTTTCAAACTTAAAAAGTTGACAGAACAAGTTTTGCATTAGTATGAGTTTTCTCAAGGATATGAACTCTAAAGTGCAAATGTCTACCATTATTTCCTGACTTCAATCTGAAACAATTTACCAGGGATTTGTCAGAAAACACTATTTTATGATAAACAGACCAAATGAGGCAAAGCTCTGCACATTCTGCAAAAATCTGCACAGTTCACTTCATTTTTAAGGCTTTATTAATATATAGTCCGGATCAGCTCTGCAGTAATTCCTAGCAGCAGCAACCAACAAATTCTGGACCTTTCTTGGAGGGAACAAAACAGTTGTTTAAATTTCCCTCCAAGTTCTAACTGTCTGGCAGAAAACAAAGGGCAAGTGAGCAGCTGCTCAGCATCAACCTCAAATGCAGAAGTTGTTCCTTCTTTCTGTCTCTACACACTCGGGGCACACAGCTGCTTGGCCGCGAATGCATGAAACAGGAATCAAAAGTCTGGACAGTTGAGATGTATATGTATGGGTTAACGGCTTTGTATTAGAACATTACCTCACCGCGATTTTCATGCAGGAGTGGGCGTGACCTGCATGACTGACAGGGCAATCCCATGTGATGTTGCATGGTAATCATGGGTGAGTGACAAGCCATGCAGATTATCAACTGGCCTGGTGAATATTCATCATATGATCATACTTTGGCGCATGCCTCTCAACCTGTTAGAACAAGAAATCTGGACAAAGCCACCAATAATGGGGGACAAAGGCCCCAAAATAGGGAAATGTTGTAAATATTGCTCTTACCAACTTAGAAAATTGATAGAATAACATGTTTTGTATCAGCATGACTATTCGGAAGGGTATGAAGTCTGAAACTAAAATGTCTGTCATTATTTTGTGACACTAACCCTGAATAATTTGCCAGAAAGCCACAATTTTATGAGAAACAGAACAAAGTATGAAGCAAAAATCTGGACATTGTGCAAAAATCTAAACAGTTGAGAGGTATGCTTTGACTTCCTTCAAATAGGGCCATTCCAAGGGAGTTTTTCAGTATGGAATTAAACTCAGTATGTACTGTGTTTGTGCAGGAATTGCTTTAGCAGGGGGTGCGAGCCCCCATGCACCCACCCACATGTTTCTTTACTACATTTCAGGAATTGGTTTTGCGGGGGGGGGGTGCTTGCCACGTTACAGCTGAAGCAGCATGCAAGTGCAGTTTTCTACCATATGTCACAGCTGCTAAGGTTCATGCCACATGTGAGTTGCATTCAGGTTGTAGTCAGAAGCGTGAGGCATTTAGTGTTTGCAATGTACAGTATTGCATAGTATCGGTGCACAGTGAACAGTGATAGAATAGCAGATGAATCATTGTTAAAGCATACTTTTTATAATATATTGCATTACGTTTCTGTTTTATTTATTTTTTTTATGTTTTTGCTGTATAGGTAACACCAACAGCTAATATGCGCATACATTCCAAAATTCTACACTTTGGATTTATGTACCGCACACTTAAAGTAGTGCCCAGATTCAACTACTTAGAAAGTCTTGCATATTCATTGTTCATAGGTTCATAGGTAAGTACTAGGCTATCTGCCCGAGGGTATCTATAAGCCTAGCCAGAATGCGTTGGCTTTCACCGCCCCCTTAGATTAGTTCCCTGTGCCTCTGTCCAGCAGAGCCATTAGTTCCCTGTGCCTCTGTCCAGCAGAGCCACTGCAGTGATCCCAGGGGTAAATTTTCTGTTTCCCATCCACTCATCAAGGTTTCTCTTGAAGAGTGTTAGTGAGGGGCTCTGCCTAATGTAGACTGAAATCCTGTTCCAAAGCATGGGGAGTCTCTGGGACAGGAATCTATTCCTCCAGCACGTCCTATTTATCGTTGTGGTGACGTTTAGATCCCTAGACCATGTGGCTCTCGGAGATTTGTTTTTTTTTTTAGGTGGAACATGTCCATCAATTCTGGGTTGGACATGGACTTGTATGTTAGGCAGAGATCACCTCTTGTAAGCGGTATACAACCGAGTAGAGCTGGAGTTTCTTCAGTCAGGCTGCATAGGGCATCTGTTTGAGGCCAGTAATCCTCTTGGTGAGGTGCTTCTGTGGTCTTTCCAGCTGTTGCAGGTGTCTTGTAAGGTACATCCCAAATGGGGCGTTGTACTCTATGATGGGTCTTATGAGTGATGAGTAGAGGGGCACAATAACCTCTTTTGTTCTAGATGTGAACCCTTTTGTGATTAGGTGGGCCACATAGAAGTATTTTACAACCACCTTGGCAATATGATTATCAAAGGTGAGATTACTACCTACTTGGGTCCCCAGATCCCTTATTATATTTTCTGTATTTAGGGGACTACCACGTATGTGGTAGTTCATGGGTACTTTGTTTTTTCCAAAGGGGATTACTATGCACTTTTTGGCATTTAGCTTGAGGCCATGATTTTGACACCAGGTATCTGTCTCAGTGAGAGTTTGCAGCCGTCTGCGAACTTGGTCAGCCATAGTCCTCCTGTGCTTGCCTGTACCTCTGAGAAGTATATACCAAACAGGAGGGGTCCCAGGACTGAGCCCTGAGGGGTGCCACTTGTAACTGGTTTAGAGTCAGACCTAGAGCCTGCAACTCTCACTGTGTGGGTTCTATCTGTGACCCAATTTGCAACCCATCTCGTGACGTATTTGTTTATGTTCAGGCTGGTAAGTGTGTCTATAATACCAGAATGGGGAATGGTGACAAAAGCCTTTGCCAGGTCTAGGCAGGCTGTGTGGACCTCCTTTCCCTCGTCTAAAGCCTTGGTAACTGTCTCAAAGAAGTCCACCAGGTTTAGGAGGCATGATCTGCCCTTAACAAAGCCAAACTGGGTAGGGTCCAATGTTTGGAGGTTCCCAGTGTCTCTGTTAATGAGTTCCATGATGATGCGCTCCATAGCCTTGCAGACCAGGCTACTCAGGCTTATAGGGTGATAGTTCCCGGGGTCCGTTGTGACTCCACCTTTGTGGAGTGGGATAACTGTTGCTGTGTGACACTCTATGGGTATGTAGCCTGTAGAGAGGCTGAGTTTGAACAGTGTGTTTAGGTGAGGGGTTAGTTCATTTTGGAGCTTGTGTAAGACACACGAAGGTCTTCACTTGTTTATTCAGAGTAATACTAGCAAAAAAGTCATACGTAGGGTGGTGGGCAGAGTTTGTGTGGTCTTTGCTACTGCGCATCTGGTGGGGTAGTGTTCTAATACTGGGTTAACAGCCATTGCTGAAAAATGCGAACCAGTTACAGCTTTTCTGTGGCTGATTTAACACCTACTGCCAAGTTATGGAACAAGGCAGTCACATGAGACATCTGTATATACTCCTTAATTTGTCTTGTACCACTACTGCTGAAAATGGAAAGTACTCTGTACCACCTGCACCCTGATGCCATATTCTAACAAGCAGGTCTGCTTATCATAAATTAGTATATAATACTGCACTCTGATGTTTAATGTGCAGAAATGGAGTAATTGGTCTAACAGTGAGTAAAGGAAATAAACTACAGATTTATACATCAAGCTATTATGTTCAAAAATGAGTACTGAACAAAAATAATCACAAAAAATGGAAATCTAAAACTGCTTTGTCTTTTAATGATTTCATTATCTTAGCTAAAAGTGCTTGTAAGAAAGAGCTCTCAACCTTAAACATAAGGACATCAACTCAGAAAAAACACGGGCAAAAACTATGCGATTTATTGGAAAAATAATAATGGCTTGGGTTATTATCCTACTGCTGTGGACATATGTCAATAGTTTTTTTTTTTTTTGATGTTTCATTTCTCTGTACTTGAATTGTATACTGAAAAAATGAGTACTGAACAATCCATGCATTATAAGGTTAAACTCCACTAACAATCCATATATTCTAAGGTTAAACTGCACTGTGTCTCCAAACAAAACATAAAAAAACAGAAAATGTAGCTAAAAAAGCGAGCATGTTATTTATAAGGCATGATAAAGCACTTCCTGTACATAAGAAGTTGGAAAGATCTTCTGCTTGTTAAGACAAATTTCACTGTCTTAAACCATTTTAAAACAGTTCTTTGTAATGCTATTTCTCATACAAAAATACCAGTGTTTGCTATGCAGTTAAATCTACTTTTTTACGTAAGATAAAAATATCTCAGTTCACCCAATAAAGGTGGGAAACGGCCACCATCTAGATGATAAAATTACATAAAGCAAGTTATTCTTTCACGTTATACTTAATATGTACAATTACATAAACACATGCTATGGAACTTTTCACATACGAAATTTGTGGATGAACAAGTTTTACCCTTATATGCATCTTATGACAAAAATGAAATACATACCTAGGTGTTTTCTTTTGTTTTACTGCCAGTAAAACATAAGTTATGTCTTACCATAATGTTCCATCTGAGTTGTTGATATTCTTCCATTCATCACTGATGGGTATGATTCTGAACCCTTGGAACCAAGTCGGTCAAATACCAAGCTGGTGTACACCAAACTCTCGAGCCACGCTACTATCCACAATGCCCTTCATCCCATACCACAGATCGAGTTTGCAGGACATATAGTAGAAATATATATTAGAAACAGAAATAAAGGCAGAGGCCATCTCTGCGCAAAAACCCTAACACACCAAAATGTCCCGAAGATCCGCCAGGAGCCTTTGGCGGGTAGGTGGGAGGGTGTGATGAATGGAAGAAGATCAACAACTCAGATGCAACATTATGGTAAGACATAACTTCTTTATCTGAAGTTGTTAATCTTCTTCCATTCCTCACTGATGGGACCGAGTCCCTAGCTACTACAGAATCTGGGTGACTCTCATGGAAGAACATTCCAGAGTACCATAGAGCCAAAGGCAGCTCTTCCCCTGGAGATCATATCCAATTTGTAATGCTTGATAAAGGTATGGGGTTTAGCCCAAATGGCGGCTGCACAAATATCATCCATGGAAGCCCTAGCATGAAAGGCAACAGAAGCAGCCACGGTTCTAGTGCAATGAGGTTTAATGTGGCCTGGAGCTGATTCCTCCTCCAGAGAATAAACAAAGGAGATGCAATCCCTAAGCCATTTAGACAAGATAACCTTGGACACTGCCAATCCCATTCTAGAGCCCGTAAAGGCAACAAAAAGCTGATCTGACTTATGAAATGACTTTGTCCTGTCCAAATTAAACCGTAACTGTCTGTGGACATCCAAGGAATGGAGACAGTATTCCTCTTTGTTGGTATAACTAGGGAAAAACACGGGCAACTCAATGGACTGATTAATAGAGAATTCCGAAACCACCTTGGGTAAGAAAGTGGGATTGGTGTGAAGTGATACTCTGTCCTTATGGAAAATCAAATAAGGACTCAATGCATAATGCTTGCAGCTCTGATACACATCTGGCTGAAGTAACTGCCACCAGGACAGAAATTTCACATCACAGGTTGCAGCTGGCTTGAAGGGAGGTAGAGCCAAAGTTTGAAGCACCCTAGACAGATTCCATGATTCCACAGGTTGCCTAATGGGAGGTCTAGAATGAAAAATCCCCTTCAAGAAGGTCTTACACAGATGAGAAGATATAATAGAAATTCCGTCTGAACCATCATGGAAATTGGAGATGGCAGCTAGATGCACCCGAATCGTGGATGCAGAAGCCCCGTTAAGAAAAAGATCAGTCAGGTATTGAAGAACTGTAGCTACTGGAACAGAAACAGGATCCAGAGACAGCTCTTGTGCCCACAAGGAAAAGCGTTTCCACTTGTCTTTATAAAGTTTTCTGGTAGAAGGTTTATGGGAGGCCAAAATAATTCATACCAGAGAAGAGAGTGATTCAAGCCTGGCTACTAACGGAAGTGGAGCAACCAAGCTGTCAGTTTGAGTGTGGTCAGATTTGGAGACGACAACCCTTGGGGGTGAGAAATGAGACCCTGATGGAAGTCCAGTATCCAAGGAGGTCAGAGCAGGTGTGGCTGAAGGAAGGGGAACCAAACCTGTTGAGGCCAGAATGGAGCAATGAGAATCATTCTGCTTCTCAGCCGAGTAGCTTTCCTTAAGACCAAGGGTATCAAGGGGATGGGAGGATAAGTGTACAGGAGACCTGCGGGCCAATCATGAGTCAGAGCATCTCACGGGGACTCCCCGTGTGGAGGAAAGAGGGCAAAGTAGCTGCTGCACTTCATACTGGAGGGGAGGCAAACAGATCGCAGCAAGGCCGGCCCCAGCGGCTGAAACTTTCCTACACCACTCTCGAGTTGAGAGACCACTCGTGAGGAAGCAGGATGTATCTGCTCAGCCTGTCCACAATCACGTTGGAACTCCCTGGGATGTGTAGCAATCAGGAAATGATTGGAAGCTATTGCCCACTGCCAAATTCTCATAGCTTCGTGGCAAAGGGGGTAATATCTGGTCCCTCCCTGCTTGTTGATGTACCAGACCAGAGACATGTTGTCGGACTGGATAGCAATCAGTCCAAGAGGAAGAAGAGGATGGAGAGCTTGTAACACCAGTAACACAGCTCTGAGCTGTAGAACGTTGATATGTAAGTCGACTTCTAGAGGAGACCACGTGCCTTGAACAGATTTTCCTGAAAGTGGCTCCCCCACCCTATTAGGGAAGCATCCATAGTCACAGTGGCATTGGGCTGAAAAGGTTGAAAGGGGCGATACCAAAGACTTTCGTCCATTCTCATCCACCAGAGGAGATCTGGTTTGCAGAGATCGGTGATGAGGATTAGTGCGTTCGAGGGATGATGATTGTGTATCCATTGAGTTTGAAGAAGCCACTGTAACAAGCGCATATGAAGTCTGGCCAATGGAACAATGGGAATGGCTGCCGACATGGAACCCAGAGCCTGCAGAACTTCCCTTGCAGACACTTTCCTGCGGTCGAGTATCACTTGCACTTGTGTTCTCAGACTTAAGAGCCTGTGACGAGGAAGAGATATTAGGCCGAGCTGAGTGTTGAACATAGCTCCTAAGAATTCCAGTTGTTGTAGATGCTCGGTGGGGGTGGAGAGGAGCCAATCGTCCAGATAAGGAAACACCTGGAATCCATGAAGTCTCAAGTGAGCTGTCACCACTGCTAAACATTTCGTGAACACTCTAGGGGCCATCGAGAGACCAAAAGGCAGGGCTCTAAATTGAAAATGATTAGCTCCCAGCTGGAAGCGCAAAAGTCTCTTGGAGCGTTTGTCCATTCTGATGTAATACACATCCCAGAGATCTACAGTGCACATCCACACACCCTCCTGAAGGAATGGAAGGATGGATTGAATAGTGACCATGCAGAACTTGGTCTGTATGACTGACTCATTCAAATGATCCAGGACAGGCCTCCAGTCCCCCGTCTTTTTTGGCACCAAAAAGAGTCTGGAGTAGAACCCTAATCTGCATTGATCTGGGGGGACCTGTTGGATGACTCGCTTTAGAATTAGCTTCTTAATTTCGAAGCTGCCTCCTCCCTTTGACTGGGTGGTATGTTGAGAAGGGAGAATTGAGGTCTTGAAAAGGATTTGAGGGGAATAGGATAGCCTCTGGTGATAATTCTCTGCACCCATAGATCGTCGGTAATGGAGGACCAGGCTGTTTGGTGCAGAGAGAAATGCGCCCCGACTGCTTCCAGAGGAAAGCAATCCGGCAACACTTCAGGAGCGCCAATAGGGTCTACTGAAGAAAGAATCTCTGGAGCCTTTATTCCAGTAACCCCCTCTGCCCCTAAAGGGGTGTCTTCCACCATCAAACCCCCCCCTCTGCCTCTGGAGGAGTCCTCACCATGTGTGTCACGAAAGAAACCTTGCGACGTCTTGTGCCACAACTTTCCACTCCTCTGGTTCCTGGAGAAGGAACGCTGAGGTTTGGAGAAGTGCAGGCCCATGGCAGACAAGGTATTTCCATCCTGCTCGCACCTGGTCAAAGTATCCTTGACCTTACAATCAAAGAGTGCGGAGGGCTCAATAGGGGCATTCAAAAAGGAAGACTTGAAGGAATCCGGTAGGTCAGAAATGCGCATCCAGGCATGATGTCAGACAACCACGCCAGCACCTGCTGCTTTAGCTGCTCCTTCGGTTGCATGGGAGAGCAACCTCATGGAGGAATTCGAAATCGCTTCAAGGGTGGCAAGTTGGGAAGACACTTTGTTACATGCCTCATCCGACACTTGACCAGCAAGGCTACCAAAGAGTTTGGAAATAAGGTCTCTCTGGAGTCTCGTAAAGTGTGCCAGGAAATTCAGCGAATGCACGGCAAAGGTCACTGCAGAAAAAACTTGCTTCCCTATCCTGTCCACCACCCGGGACTCACTGTTGGGCAGATGAACAGCAGAACTCTCTTCCGCCAGGTCCTTTTTTGTGGCCGCCGCCACCACCACAGCATCTACTTGCAAGCCTTTCGATCAATGGGGTTGATCCTCTGGAGGAGAAAGTACCTTGTCTGATCTCCTGGGGATAGCTTCTACTGAATCCGGACTCTTCCACACTCGCTGCACGATGAATTTGACCAACTCATCTGCAGGAGGGGTCACCCCGGAATTAGTGTGCCAGGAGCGGAAAGTTTGTAGGAATACGGATTCCTCTGGGGAAGGGGTGGAAGATTTCCAGTCACCTCGCTTACTCAAAATCTCCAAAGATATCCCCAAAGGAAACATTGTCAGGGGGTGATCTAGGGGAACCTTCCCCATCATCGTAATCCATATCCTCAGTAGGGGACTCTTCAGGTGAGTCCATGTGTTTTCTTTTGCACACCCTCTTCTGAGGGGGCTCTGTAGTGGGGATGTCCGAAGAAGCCTCAGAAAGGGGAGAAAGGGGGGTGCTTTGGATCAGTGGTCCCCTGCTAAGGGCCGGTGATGGCTGAGTTAGGGGGGAACCAAAGGTGGAGCTGAAGGAGGGGGATTGTTAGCTGCTAGTACCCTTTCCATAATCCAGAAGGCGGGCCCACACGAAGAGGGATGGGAGCCCGGAACTGAAGAGGACTGAATCGGAACCAGGGTCACACCCCGCTCCAAATGGCCCACCTCCGAGACTGGAGTTTGAGAAGGGTTTGGTGCAGATATAACTCTTGGATCTGACACGGGGACTGAAAGGACCATCGGTGCCGGAACTGAGTATTCCATCCCCAAAGCAAGGGGTTGAGTAAGGTAGGATGCTGTCGGAACTGACACCCACCAGGGCTTAGATGCTTCAGGCATCATAGTAGTCGGTGCTGAAGGAAGGGGTCCCATTGAAAGCAATGGGCAAGGGGGCCTTGGAACCGAAGGATCCCAGCAGGAGAATACAAAGGAGTTGAAGGAGGAAAAATCCCAACACCTGGAGCGGAACAGGGTCTGGAGATTCCTCTTGCAGTCAGTACCTGATCAACGAGACGAACAATGTCTATTTCGGAAATGCTCCTGGCAGACCTAACTGATATCCCAGAAGGGGATTCAGGCCAGTCCAGATAGGGACTGTAGGCTTGTCTGGCAAATGAGTCCACAGAAGATGAATGACTGGTCTGTGGTAAGGAACTCAATGGAGCCGAAGATTCTGATTCGAATTACGTAAACGATAAGGTCAGCACCGAGAGGGGACTCGGAGCCGAAGTCACAATTGGGGTAGTAGTCAAAATCGGATCCGAGGTCATCGGAGCCAGTGTCTGTAAAGGTGAGGTCGATGCCGAGGTGTCCAGAACCAGACTGGTCAGAACCGAAGTAATCAGCGGTTCAGTAGTCTTTGGTGCCGAGCCTGGAACTGACAATTCAGACTTCCCAGAAACTGCGTTCGGCGCCAAAATCGGTGGCACTGAGGCAGCAAGCCAATGCTTGGAGGAAGATCTACAGGCCTTAGATCGATGGGTCTTGCCCCTGTCACCGACCAGTGAAGGGGGATTTGAGCGGGGACGGTTCTTGTCCTTGACTGGAAGGGTTGAGACCTCCGCAGAAATAGCCTCCAAGAAAGGAGAGGAAAGCAATCCTTTCAGAAACAATTTGTTGTGCTGTTCATTCAACGTCCGTTGACTAAAACTCGCACAAATATCACATGGGGGAGTCGTACAAAGGTGCAAAAAGCCCAAACAATAAACGCATTTAAAATGCAAGTCGCTGTTCAGTAATTTACCACTGCACGAAGTGCAGTGTTTAAAACCTGAAGTACCCTTTTTTTTTGACATACTAGCACTCACTCAGACAAAAGGAGAGAGGGAGAGAAAGGGAAGACTACCAGCAATGGTATGAAGAATTACCACGAGGGTGGTAAAAAGTAAGGAAAGGCAAGAAAATACCAACAATGGTAAAAAAAGGAATACCTGTGGGTAGGGCTAGACTATGAGAAAGACACTAGTAAAAAATTAGTGGAGAAATACACACTTAATACAAGTCAAAACTCCTTAATGGAGCGCTCGGTGAAAATGCTGCTATATGGCTGCGCGGTAAATGAGATCGGGGTATGGGATGAAGGGCATTGTGGGTAGTAGCGTGGCTCTAGAGTTTGCTGTATGCTATCTTGGTATTTGGCCAACTTGGTTCTAAGGGTTCAGAACCGTACCCATCAGTGAGGAATTGAAGAAGATTAACAACTTCAGATTAATTCTTTCCCTTCTTTCTGCTCTTCTGTGGAAAATGTAAATTTTAAGATGCTAAAATGGCTGCTGTGACAGTTCTAGAATTCCATCACACAGCGGGGGAGGGGGAGGCAAACTGTCACTTTACCTCACATATTAAGTTAAAATGTTTTCTGTTCACCTCTTCTCTAATTCTGTCTTTATTTGGTAGATTCCCAATTGCAAGATTTGCCACCAATAGCCCACATCAAACACACCACTGCTCAGCCCTTAAACAACTCAGCTGGCTTGAAGTCCTCCATCTCTCCATTATAACCAGCTTAAACTAACCTATAAAATTCTGTACTACCCAGAGAAAACCCCTGCATTGCATTGCAAAACCTAATACACTCTTACTCCAGTACTAGGGTCCTACGCTCCAACAACAAACCTCTACTTCAAGTCACTAAATTCAACAACTCTGCAGAGGCCTCCCTCTACTCAAATTTTGTAGCCAAAAAAATGGCACTCTCTGCCCACTTATATATCCACCACAACATCCTTAGGTCAGTTCAAGCAATCTCTAAACATGCACCTACAAACTAACTTTGCCACTGTCACACCCCAGACTAGTCTAACTCTGTCTTCTTTTTGCTCACCCTAGGACAAAGGCTCATCCCTCATTTTCATGCTGTAGACTTCTCTAATTTTGCCTAGTATTATATGCTTCTCTCTCTCTCAGTGCTTCTCCTTCCAAATATTGAAAATTGATGTACATTCTATATTAGTGGTTCTGAAACTTTGCAAGCTGGAGTACCCCTTTTATCAAGGAAATATTTTGGTGAACCCCTATAAGTGGCAGTACACATACGTTATGTTTGGATCAACCCCCCCAACTCTCCCATGCAACCTTTTCAGTGTCTCATAACTTGGCTATTCCTCTAGTTGCCATAAACACTGTTCAAAATGCTTAGTGTGTATACTGTTTTCTGCTTTACTTCTACAATGATTACCGATCTTTGGATTTCATTTCAAACTTTTATTGCAAATTTTGTAGCACAAACACTGAGACATTTGCTAAAGCTAAACAAAGCAATATGGTCTCACAAAGAAAACAGATTTAGTATTAAAACTTCTCTGTCTTTGAAACTCACATTCACTGAAACAGCACTGAAACCCACATTCAAAGAAAATGCATTTGGTCAGTGGTGGATTAAGTTTACCTTTGGGCTTTTTTCAAAGCATAGGTCGCTTGCAAACACTTTTAGGACCATGCAAAAGTTATTTGATTCACCTTCCTGACTCTATACTTAAAGTTTAAAATACATTAATTCATTTATATCCCTTGTATAATACAGCACTGCTTGGTAGATGACGTTTTAAATGCAGAGTTGTGCACATTTTTCCAGTAAGCTATGAAACAAAACATATTAACCAATAATGACAAAACTGCACAATTTAGAACATTTCAATCATAAAAGGACACTCAGACTTCTGTCATTACAATTCACTGGTATCAGTCAATATGCACAATCTCTGCAAAAGTAAAAGTCATCTAATTCCACCTTAAAGAGATCTGTAACCATGAAAAGGTTTCTGCTAACAACTTCATATTTGTGTTTCATCTACAAACCAATTCAGTGCCTGCTGCCCTTGAAGAATAAAATGCTCACTTACGTTACATAAAAATGGCAAACTAAAAACAGATTCATTGTTACTAGGCATCTCATCCAAAGGAGGACATATTCATGACTTCAGCACCCCACCCCCTGAAAATACAACACAGTATCAGCAATCCTTCTCCATGCTGTGGGAGTACAACCCACAGCCTTCTGCATTAAAATGGAAGCATGCTACCTGTTGTGCTACTAACACTGTCTCAAAATTGTATACCACAGTAATGATACTATTTGTTAGCTAGCTAAACAAAACAGTTGCACAGAACAGACAAACATATGGGGCAAAAATCTGGTTATTCTGTAAAAACCTGTGCAGTTGAGGGGTATGCTCAGGGTTGCCAGACGTCCCTATTTGAGCGGGACTGTCCCAGGATCAGTAGCCCAATCCTGAGTCCCGCATTGTTGGTTAAAATCTTGGTGACATCCAAAAGTGAACTCCTGCACGGCAGGCAAATGCATGGCTCCAGGCATAAACCTGTCCAAACAAAAACAGAACGAGCCAGCATACAGTGACCTGAAACAGTTTATTGGTAAAAAAACATAAAAAGCAGCAAAAGACTCAGACCGGTTTCGGCCAGACTAAATCACAGCCTTCATCAGTGTAAAGAAAACACATCAATTGCTGAACCTTAAGTAGACCCATCTATAATCTCATTGGTTGTGTCTAAAAATATTCATTCAGACCAGGTGGGAAGAATCCACCCAATTTCACAATCCATTTTTTCTCCTTAGTATTTAAAATGGAATGCCACCCTGACTTATTTGATTTATTCCCTTGTATAATATCAATAATCATAAAAGAAAACTTTGCAGATTTATGAACCAAATGATGTTTATAAAGTGCATTATTAGCCTTCTTATTTTTGATATTGCTAATGTGCTCAGAAATTCTAATTCTGAAAGGTTGAGAAGTTTGGCCAACATAAAATGAACCACACTGACATGTGGCCAAATACACCACCCAGTCACTACTACAATTGGCAAAAAAATTAAGATCATAAACCGTTGCACAATTTCTGCTGGAAAACTGCTTGGACTTGTTTACCTTATCACAGCTGGTGCAATGGCCACATGGGAAGCAACCTATCAGTGGATCACCTGTCAATGTAGTTTGCAAAAGTAGTGGATATCGATCCATGGTACCATGTTTGTAATGGTTAAAATAAGAGCCCAAATTTCTCCCTTTGGAAAAGAGAATAAACATCTCTCTGGTAACATATTTGCTACTTCATAATCACATTGCAAGATGTTCCAATGCCTGTGTACACCTTGTATCAACTGGTCAGTATTCCTAGCATATGTAGTAGTGAACCTAAGTGGTACATAATTTGTGCTAGTATGATCCCTATAATTTAATAAATCTTGTCTATCCAAGGAATTCACCAAATTGCTGGCTTTTAAAACATGACCCATGCCATAGCCCCTGCATCTGAACCTGTTGGTAAGATCCTTCCGCTATAATTGAAATGAAGAATCATTAGAACAGATGCGCTTTATCCGAATAAATTGTGATTTTGGGATGTTGTGTGCCACATGGGGCGGGTGGAAACTCGAAGCATGTAGGATGGTATTGTACTCAGGATACTTCCTGAAAACTTCTGACCCTAAAGTATGATCAGGTAATCTAGTGATTGAAACATCTAGAAAAGTAATATTATTCATATCATAATGAACAGTAAACTCAAGGCCCCAGATATTATTGTTCAAATATGATATAAAATCATTTAGGCTTTGCAATTTATGATTAGCCCGTATGCCAGTATACGAGCCGATCATAAATCACAAAGTGGTGCCACTCTGTTCAGTATGGAACAGAAGGCTATTCCATATTGAACAGAAGAGGCTGGGCTGTGCGAGTTTTTGATTGGCTTGCATACTGTTATATGGGCCAGTCATAAATTGCAAAGCGGAGCCATTCTGTTCAATGCAGAACAGCAGGCTGTTCCATATTGAACAGAAGAGGATGTGCAAATTTTTGATTGGCTAGCCTATCGGTATGCATAGCCACTTTCTGCTTAATGCAAAACTACGAAAGACCTTTTTTTTCCTTTGGTCATCACTTAACATGAAAGATCTTTTTTTTTTTTGTCTTCACTTAACGTGAAAGACCTTTTTTTTTGTCCCTTCCTGGCCCTTAAGAAATCTGGCAACCTAGGGTATGCGACTTATGTCTTGCACACATACCCCTACCTCCCTCCCTCTTTCACACACAAAGCTGCTTTCTTCCATCTTAAACACACACACCATACCTCTCAAAGAAAGTTGATTTGCATTAGTACAAATCTTCTGAAGGACATGAAGTCTAAAGTTCAAATGTCTGCCATTATTTTCTGACTTTAGTCCTAAATGATTTGCTAGGGATTTGCCAGAAAAACACAATTCTATGAGAAACGGACTAAAATTATGAGGTAAAAAATCTGGACATTCTGCAAAAACCTGGCCAGCTAAAGGGTATGCTACCTACCTCTTAAACACACATCTTTACCTCTTACACACACCCCTACCTGCCTCCCTCCCTCCTTACACACACACACACACACACACACACACACACACACACACACACACACACACACACACACACACGCATGCACACACGCATACACACCTACTACCTGCCTCCCTCCCTTCCTCTTTACACACACACACACACACACACACACACACACACACACACACACACACACACCCTACCTGCCTCCCTCCCTCCCTCTTTACACACACACACACACACACACACACACACACACACACACACACACACACACACACACACACACACACACACACACACACACACACACACACACACACACATACCTACTTGCCTCCATCTTTACACAGACACACACACACACACACACACACACACACACACACACACACACACACACACACACACACCCTCCCTCCTCTCTTTACAAACACACACACACACACACACACACACACACACACACACACACGCACACGCACACACACGACACGCACACACACACACACACACACACACACACACACACACACACCAACACCAACCCTACCTGTCTCCCTCCCTCTTATACATACGCACACCTACCTGCCTGTCTCCCTCCCTCTTACACACACAACTGTCTCCCTCCCTCTTACACATTCACACACACACACACACACACACACACACACACACACACACACACACACATACACACACACACACAAGAAATATGGACAAGGCGTATCATAATGTGGTAGGAGACACAGTGCCAAATTTAAGGACACATTTTAAATATAGCTCTTTCAAACTTAGAAAGTTGATAGAACAAGTTTTGCATTAGTACGTGTTTTCTCAAGGATATGAACTCTAAAGTGCAAACATCTGCCATTATTTCCTGACTTTAGCCTAAAACAATTTACCAGGGATTTGCCAGAAAACACTATTTTATGAGAAACAGACCAAATGAGGCAAAAATCTGGACTTTCTGTGAAAATCTGCACAGTTCATTTCATTTTTAAGGCTTTATTAAAAATATATATACCTTCAGGGCAGGGTGTTTCAATAAGATCATCCAGATCAGTTCTGCAGTAATTTCTGTCAGCAGCAACCAACAAATCCCAGACCTTACTTGGAGGGAACAGAACAGTTGTTTAAATTTCCCTCCAAGTTCTAACTCCCTGGCAGAAAACAAAGGGCATGTGAGCCTTCTTTCTGTCTCTAAACACTCAGGGCAAGCAGCTGCCTGGCTGTGAATGCATAAATTAAGCAGCTCAGCTGCACACAGGGGAGTCCTTTTTTTTTTTTACAAGATCGCTGGCAATGCCCGAAATCTAGGTGAGCTCACGGACCTCTGGAGTGCAACATATGGACCTCAGTTTCAGAAACACTGCTCTGTTGTATTATATCATTCTGAATGTTTTTACTGATTTACACTTTAATGAGTTATCATAGCTTTATTTGATGTAAAACAAACTTTTATGCTTTGTATATATGTAATTAAATGTAATCTATGTTATCTGTTGAGATTTTTAACCTGTGTTATATGTGGAGCTTTTCTCCCTGGGCTGTGCTGAAAAAGGACTTGCCTCCTGCATAGTATCCCTTCCAAACACCTCTGGTCTGCATCCCTCTATGCTTTAGTAGCTGATTTCTGGTATAATCCTGCATTAAGTAAAATACTCCTCCCCAAAGAAAGAACTGTTTTACAAAAATTAAGAATCATTCAGAAATCATGTTCTTTAATTTAGCTCTACGGTAGCATAATAGTTACGGATTTGATAATAGATCATCTGGATGATTGAGTGAAATGTCACATACTGACAAAAAATTTATCCATTTCTAATTCATTCATTAATCCATTCTTTCAGTCTCCGGTTTCCAACTTTATTCAATTCAAGGTATCACACAGTTAAACTGTGTCCCAGAACTCACTTGCTACAAAGTAGGAAATTAATGCTAAAAGCCTGTGGCCAGCTATTCTATCCTAGGGTAGAATTCATACGTTCACAGGCTCATAGGTAAGTACTAGTTTAGTTGCCCTTGCGGATCATTTTAATTCTACCCAATAACTTTCAAATGTGAGAATCAAATCCTATACCTTGTGTCAGTGAGGTAAACACCTTAACCATTACGCCAACCCCCAAACGCAATGTTCTACTTGTAGTTACCAGGAAAGGCAGCTACCCCAATTGTAACCATTGTATGGGTGACCTCTGCTGGAAGGTAGGAGCCATACACATGCCCAGTTTAACAGAGGGAGTAACAATATTACATCATTTCACACAGCACTCAACAAAGCTAGTAAGTCTCATCAAGTCCACACACATGAAGCATGCCCAGTACCACATTCCATATCTCCACATAGTTAGCATGTCATTAACTCCATGTGCATGAAGCTTGCCAGTACCACATTCCGTACCTTTGCGTAGTTTGCATGTCAATAACTTCATGCGCATGAAGCTTGCCAGTATCACATTCCATACCTTTGCATAGTTTGCATGTCAATAACTCCATGCACATGAAGTTTGCCAGTACCACATTCCATATCTCAGCACGGTTTGTATGTCATTAACTCCAGGTGCATTAAGCTTGCCAGTCCCACATTCCATATCTTCACATAGTTTCCATGTTACTAACTTCACGAGCATGAAGCTTGCCAGTACCACATTCCATATCTCCACGTAGTTTGCGTGTCATTAAGTCTACTTGCATGAAGTTTGCCAGTACCACATTCCACATCTCTGCATAATCTGCATCAAGGGGGGCTACCCACTTACACGATCAGTGATAAGACATGTATGACAAGGTGCCACTGAGGTGTCCAGAGTTTGCAGAAGGGGTAACTACAAGAAGACAAAACGCTGCTCCAAACCATAAAACGGTATTTTAATAAATAAAGGTAAGCGCTTTCATTTCCAATGATACAGAAACATCATCAGACAAACAGGTACACTACCTCACATCCTTTAAATACCATAAAAACATCACTTCTTTAAGGGATGAAGCTCACTTCCTTGAGGGGGTGGGGCCCAAGTGCAAGGCATGTTGTACAACATCTTATGCAACATCTCACTTTCTAAGAAAGGTAGCACCAAAATGCAAGATACAAACTTAGAAAACATTCCGTTACCTTCATAAAATCCTAGTGCGTTTTTAAATACTAAAAGCTAAAAAACATATGTATAAACACAGAAGTTAATGCCAATAATAAAATTGCATTAGTTGCTTTGTATACTAAAAAAATGCAATACCTGCTTTCAACTTTAAAATAAGTTTGATCGATATGTACTCATTAAGCCCTGGGGGGGTAGTGACATTTAACAGAACTTGCTAATACAGTTCCCTTTTCTCCACTAAGGTCTCCCAGTCACCCCCTCTGTCTAGTACACCCAGCTTTTCCAAAATAACAAATACAAATTTCTTAAAACCAGGACGAATGTTTATAAAGTGCATTACTTGTGTTTTGGCTCTTAATAGCATAAAGATGCTGATAAATTCTCTTACATAAGGGGCCGTTAGTTTTGGCACTATAAAAAAACAGAATGAGTGGCACACAAGCTGATATAAACAACCCCCTTGGTGTTACAGTCATATTTACCTTTAACAGTAAGCAAGAATGGGCAACCTTGAACAAGGAAACTACTAACTTCCAGGATATACATGCATTGTCGGCAGGCCCCACAGTTTTTCATTCCACACCCATTGGTATGGCCATTCATTTGTTGCTTATTGGTTTCAAAAATACCCTTAAAGTTTTTGTTATTTTTATAAACAAATTTGTGTTCTGGGCCCAACATACCCAGAAGTCCCAATGATCCAAAAACCATTGCCCAGTGTTTCTTAATTGTGTCCTGTAATAAATAAATACCTGGATTGTATTGCAAAACAAATACTTGTGACAAGTTATGCCGATCATGTTGCGTGCTAGTTCCTTGACCATCAAGATTAATAGAGTTGGTACCCAAATCACTGTTGCATAAAAGGGGCTTATATCCAACATCCCTGTTTTCCATAACATAATCAATGGTGCTATCCAAAAAATCTTTGGGGTAACCCCTTTCGAGGACCATACCAACCAATTTTGCAACCTCTACTTTGAGCACTTCACCATCTAAAACCAACCTACATAGTTTGATTAACTGACCTTTTATTAATTTTTTCTTTTGCCAGATCAGATGCTGGCTAGAGAAATTAAGTAGGCATTAGAAAAGGTTGGTTTCCTATATATATTAGATTCATATCTGAAATTCTTATGCCAGAGAGCAAAGTGAAGTAGGTAGGCAGAATCCTCAAAATATTATTGAGCCTGACACAAAGCCATGGAGGTTAAGATTTCTGGGGATGTGGCAGATGCTGGGTCCAGCTGACTTGCCTGTTCCTACTGACTGACTCTCACCTCTGTGTAAAAATGAATACATCAATGAGGACCCTCCACTTCAGCCTAGGAATTAATTTGCCAAAAGGCACCCTTTCACACTTGTAGATTTCAGGAAAGGAAGCCACTGGGCAAAACCAAAAGGACAGGAAAGAAAAAAATAAACATTTTGTTTGGCTGGTACTATCCAGCTCTTTTATGTTTTAAGTAGTCACATCACCATCCTTTACTGGAGCTTTTGGCACTGGCTGGGTCTTCACTTTTTTTACATGACTACCTCTATGTCTGGATGCATACTGCATATGCATCACATATTGTATCATCAACATCATGTCCCATTAGGGGCATCTGCCGAGGTATCATCACCCATTAGGGCCATCTGCCGGGGTATTACCAAGCACTGCTTCTTACATGTCTCTCAGGTTCATAACCACTTACTAGGCTATTGATCAGTGAGGATCTTAAGAAACCTAGCTTCATGTTCTCATGGTAGATTTTTGCCTTTATACTTTCAATACAAATAACCCAAATATGGGCAGAGCAAGGATATGTTCATACAATTACTTGCTGCCCCATCCAAGTGGGACATGGTTGCTAAATTGATAGTGAACTTCAGGTTCCCATCCCTTCGTCCAACCTACATATGAACAGAGTAAAAAAAGTAAAGTACTTTGTTTTATTTATTTATTTATTCCCTGTTGATCAGTTTAGTTCTACTAGGGCAGTGACTTTTTGGGGGGACCTGAGGTGGTATTTCTGCTACTGGGGGAAATTTGGTTAGGGCATCTGGGAACTTTCCCTACTGTTTTGATAGGTGCTCTGGGATCTTTTACATCCACCTGAGCTACCAGCTGGGACTTTGATTTCACATCTCATCTGAGGGATGACACAATCAGGAGTGCAGCACTCCCTCAATTTTGCACTGCAGTGTCAGCAATCCAATCACCTGGCATGGGAAAAGAACCCACAACCTTCTGGTCTTCCAGCACCAAAGGTGAGTGTGCTACTACTGCACCAATGACTCTGTAGAATACAAGATAGTTCCACAGAACTCTGGCCAAAAGAACATGAAAAGGTGTCTCTCACATGGCCCAAATTGTAGTGGATCACTAGGGAAGTAATGCTGTTATATAACTACTACTACGAGCTTAACAAAACTTATGGATGACACAGTATCGCCCTTACTAAGTGTGCCTTTACTCTTTATCAGGTTAGGGTACATGTCCTGGCGATAATCTCAAACAGCAACTGTTTGAAGGCACCTGTCCACTACTGTGATACTAAATATGTTAGTTCCTCGTTTCACTCTTTAATCTCATGTCCCACTTAGTTTCAATGGAAACATTTAAGTCCATGACTTTCATGTGAAATGAAACAACTGGCTTCCGAATTTGTTTATGGAGTTTTATGCTAAGGCCTGAGGAGTCACTTTTACTTTTTAATAGCTCTGCTGCATTTTTATTGAAAGCAATTACATTTCTTGTCTATTTCACATTGTATTCATTTTATTTTATACACAAGGTTTAAGAAAAGCAACAAGCACAGTTTTGATAAAATAATTAACCTTAGCTTAATACAGTGTTTCTATGTTTTAAAGACAGTTGCAATTCTTAAGTTCATAGGTTCATATGTGTTTACTAAGCTAATGATCACTAGGGCCGTTTTAGCCTAATCATGCATCAGAAATCTCAGACAAGTTCTGATACCCTTGATAAGTGTAAGTATAGGCCTGGGAGATGAACCATTTACAGGTTACCTGTGTCCATTAGAGACATAGGTACCAAGCCAGGGATGAATTTCTGGTTTCCCATCCAATTGTCCAAGTTGCACTTGAATTGGGTTAGGGAGGAACTCTGCTTCACATGGATGGGGAGCCTGCTCCATAGATGGGGTAGTCTCTGGGTTACATACCTATCTCTGCAGCAAGTCCTATTTATATCACAAGCAAGGTTTAAGTCTTTAGAACAGGTAATTCTGGTGCTGTTTATTTTGTGGCTATGCAGGAGGTCCATCAGAGTGGGGTCTGACAATGCCCTGTATGCAGGCATAGATCTCCCCTCAAAAGTATGTAGGAGACAGAATACAGGGATAGGGCCTTGAAGCGGTCTGCATAGAACATATTACTTATGTCCTGTATTCTTTTAGTGAGGAACCTCTGTGGACATTCCAACTGTTGGATATGCCTGGTTAGGTATATACCAAAGGGGGCATTGTACTCAATGATAGGTCTGATAAATGCTGAATACAGTAGAACGATAACTTTCTTGGACTTAGATGCCATATCTTAACCTTTTACAACCTTCTTCAGTATATAATATATATACATGTAACAAACGTTCGGAAGCACGGTTGGTAGATGTCAAATGGAAGGAAGTGCATTCAGAAATGAATGTCAAAACTGTATTTGCGGTCAAGACTTAAGTGCTTTACTGCCTCACATGTCGTATTCGGCTCTAGCCACTTATTACATTCGTAGCAAGCAGTTTGCAACAGTTTCCAAAGGACAGTAGCTTTTTTGGGGGCCACGAGTACAAAAGAAGGGCCTACCTCTTTAACCTCATTAATATCTTTGAAAAGGTAACCAAAGGAGTAGATAGAGGTTATGTAGTACATACAGCATATCTGCTTCTGACCAAGGCCTTTGGTGGTATTCTTTAGGCAGACATTATTGACAGACTTATAAATCTGAACAAAATTCTTTATTTATTAGTTATCCTTTGCTGACCAGATTTGTTCCACTAGGCTCACAGCCTATTTTCACGGGAGACCTGAGGGGGTATATATACTACTGGGGAAATTTGGCCAGGACATTGGGGAACTTCTCCAACTCATTTTGACAGATACTGTGAGATCTTTTACATTTACTCGAGCTACCACCAACTCAAACAGATGGGGATTCGGTTTAATAACTCATCAAAAAGACGGCACACTCAGAAGTGCAGCACTCCCCTTATGGTGGACTGCACTGTCACCATTTCATCTACCTCTGTGAGAAATGAATCCACAGCTTTCTGTAACAAAACTAAGTTTGCTACCTTGTGTGCCACTGACGCTGATAATTTATGTTATGTGAAGCGGAGGAAAGCTAACAGAATCTTTGTGGTTAAAGTCAAAGATGTCACTTCTAAAAAAGTTACCAGTGGTGTGCCACAAGGCTCAGAGTAGGACCATGTCCTATTTGGCATCTATTTCTCAGACCTTCAGGTCTACTCTCCTGGCCTACAGTTATCTAAGTTTGCTGGCAACTGTAACTTGGGTGTTGTTAATTGATCTTCCACTGAATCAAAATTGCTCCAACATGGGTTAGACCATGTTAACAATTGGTGAAAGGACAACAGTCTCAAAATAAATGTGAAAATGTAACATAGCTCATGCTGTTAAACAAAACATTTTCCATACCATCCAATCAGACACTGTTGTAAGGGATGTACGCACTCTTGTTGACAACTCCTTATTTTACTACCATGCCTCTGCAGTAGTTCATAAGCCTTCTATCTTACTCATCTAATTTTAAAGGTATCTCCACCAGATCAAGGAAGTCTTACTTCCCCTTTACTCATACCTCATCAGATCCATTATTGAATATGATGCACCTATTCTCATGTGTTTGTCTAAACATATCACTCAGCTTGAAAGACCTCAGAGATTCAAAACTATAAAGGTCAGTGGCCTGAAAAATCTTCCACAGACTGGCTGTTCTCTCTTTCTATGCAGTCTCTTATGGACTCCTTCATGAAGATCTGTGTGTGTCTATTATTTTGTGCCATGAAAGTGCCAATTCTCTTTGACCTCCTATTCCTTCGAAGAACAAATGGTACCTCAAATACCCACAAACAATCTCCAAAAGATAAATAATGTTGACAAAATACCTACAGAATCCAACATATGAAATATCCTTACTTCTATCAATTTCTCACCCGTGGCTTTCTCTCTAAATATACTATAAGCCTGCTTTTCTCTTACTTTGTATTGCAATTCTTGTTTACATTATACTACTTTACCTTTAATTTTTCTATAAACTGGCTTAAATTTCTCTAGCCGTTACATTATTGTCATATAACTTGTATTAATTATTATAATTATTTAAAGTGTAGTTGTCTTTTCTATTATTTCTCAAGACTGTGAAATGATTGTTCTTACAATGTTTTGTAATATTTTGGAGCTTTTTTCCTTGAGCCTCCACTGAAAATGGGCTTCTGCCCAGTCAGACTTTCCTGGTAATCAAATGTCAATAAATAAATAAATATGCCTCATTTCTAGAACAAATTTCTACTACATGTCAACAAGGATAGCAGAGTTGCCACTTGTAACATAAACCTAGATAATGACATGTAAAGCCTTAAATTATCCATGTCTACTTTGTGTTGCCGCCCCCATAAGACGAGGGGGACTTCGGAATAGGGTTTTTGGCTATACTTGTAGTGGTCTGAAGAGTGATTGCCTAGCACCTACCTTTGGCCCTATGAATCTCTGAACTTGATTACCTGATGACTCTGAATAGTTTAAAGTTTCAGTCATACCAACAGAAAGAAAATGTAGTATTTTTCTACAGCAATTGTCTTATCAACACCTACACACAGGGATACTTTTAGAGACTGTGTAGAAATAGAAAGAAATGCTGATTTAATGAATGCTGTCCCTAGCTGTCTGAAATAGATCACCAAGTAAACACAACATACACCCACCCCACAGCCAGCACAACATTTACAGATAATTGTAACTGAATGCTAGGTGTGTACGTGTCTCTATAGTTTTAAGGCTGAATGGCTTTGCTTTGTTGGGGCTAGAGGCATTTATTACTTTATTAGGAACATGGAAGATCAGGAACAGTACTATTCCTATAGCAGTTTACACTGTTATTTAAACAAAACACTGCAGTGTGAATGCACTTTTAAAGGAAATGGAAAAGTAAACGTGTTTTATTCCATACAGTATCATTTCAGATATTTTTTTCATTTAATATAACTTGGTACCATTAGGTACCTGGATGGTACAGTTGTGCAGCAGTTTGCATTGTCACCTCACAGCAAGAGGTTCTCCAGTTCGATTCTCAGCTGGGGTTCCTTCCATGCGGACTCTGCATGTCCTCCCTGAGTTCATGTGGGTTTCCTCGGGGTGCTCCGATTTCCCCCCATGTTACAAAGACGTGTCTGGAGTGTTTCTCCTAGGGATTCAGCTAAAAATTGGCTCATTCCAGTCAGACTCTCCCGGTAAACAAATGTTAAATAAATAAATACTGCAGTAATACACGCATGTTTGTGCAAAACTAAAAATTGTAGCTACAGATGTAGAATGAACACCGATATGTAAGGCATAACATATCAATGTGATATCTATGTAAACAGGGAAAGGGACTAAATGGTCTGTTGAAGCAGGGTGTCCGGAAAATACTGTTCAGAAGAATGAACATGACAAGAGCACAACAGAAAGAAATGAAAAGGCTTTGAAACACTCTGCACATATCCAGTCACCTACTGCTCAGGAACATACCAATATCAGTGATATTAACACTGAATGAAGCAGTTTTGGAAACACCAGATTCTCAAGTATGTACACAATTTAAGGCCACTATTCCTAATAACGGAGAGACTAAATCACATTCTTGTAGGATTGCTTCCGCATTTAAAGCACTTAGAAAAAGAACTAAAAAGTGCTTTATTTGTTCAGTGCTTTGCTCTTCTACTCAAAGTTTTTCACTTTCTGAAGAGGATATAGATTCTGCTAACAACCCAACATGTTCTGCAGAAACAAACTGTGACATAGAAGAATATGCAGCAATGTTCCAGGGGGGTCTTCCTCTCGTAAAGTAGGTCATCATACAGGGACTAAACCTAGAGTGGAATGTATGTCATTCTCTCAAGAAAGACAAGAGCCTGTAAGAATAATTTATGTACAGACAGACACACAACCTACTCCTGTCAGAGCAGCTACCTTTCAAACAGAACAGAGGATTCTTGCAGAAATGGATGATATGTATGCTTTTAGAGAGGAAATGAATGCTCGGTCTCTCGTGTAAGAGAACCAGCACTGATAATTCCTAAAGAGGAGTTTGATCCTTCTGTTTCTGACATTCCAGATGAATTTCTAATGGAACTTGAGAGGATCGTTAACAGAAAGAGGTGATGCAAAAATGGTTTCTTAAGTGAAGTGAACTAATTTTGCTCTCAACAATAATTCCTCTAGAGGAGCACATCTCTTCAATTCCCATCTTACCAACTAATTTTAAAACAGACTAAGAGTAGACAGCTATCTAAAGAAGAGATATATGCAAGTTTTGGAGTTAAATGTGAAGAAAGCTTCTGCAGAGGACTATGCAAATGAAAATCTCAGTTCATCACTTAAATGACATTTACATAATGTTATGGAAAATAGTAAGTGGTAAATTCAAGTGGCAGCTGTGAGAGGAAGGAGTCAGTATGGACAAGATCATGCTCATGTCTCTCTCCACTTTTGAAATGTAACCTACTTTAAAGACTTTATATAAGGATTACAAAAATGGTAAGAAACATTTCTATCATAACAGTCATTCACAAAAGTACATACAGCAATAAGGACGGCTGCTATTGTGATGAATATGTCTACATGTCACAACTGCCGCTTGAATTTAGCACTTATTTACAGAATGTTCTGGATAATAGTATCATTTACGTAGATGAGGATGGCGTGTATTTAGACCAAAGCTGAAGTGAAGCATACTTATTGTCAGTTTTGTACATTTTTTGTACATCTCTCAGAAGAATCATGACTGATATAGGCAGAATGACTATAACATTTTCTTCCAAGCATCTATCAGAAACATCACAGTTCATACAGCTCAGAATCTCTAGATTTTTACTCTGCATATATGAGAAACATTATGGGTGACATAGGGCTTAATGCCTACAACTACAGTCTCCAAACCAATTCCATACAGTATAGAAATGCAATCATCAGGCCTAGGAATGGAATATCCCTCTATAAACACCTATTTTGTGACTGCAGAAGGAAACTACTGAAGTCTAACTGGTGACATGTGATGAGGTCTGAAGTCTAACTGGTGACATGTGATGAGGTCTGAAGTCTAACTGGTGACATGTGATGAGGTATGCACATGTTTTAAAATAGGATAAGAAGGCACATCGGCATGAAGCCTGACGTCAGCAAGCTGAGCCACTTGGTCTGGCAATACAGAAATACGTTTGTGGATGGCAGGAGCATGATTCAGTAGAAGGTTCAGTCCAACAGGGAGTTAAATCTGATGTAAGTGAAATCTAAAAGTGTGTATAAAATTATTTAAAAAATTCCATTACTTCATAACATCCTGATTTCAAAAATAATATCCATGTACATAGGGGGCAAAACTTCTTGATGTCCTTTAACTAAAGTCTATCCCTCCCCTAGTTGTGGTATCACAGTAACGAAGCAAGGGGACCACTTTTTATTATTTTAAGAGAATGAGCTTGGGTTTGTACAATTTACAATGAAATTCCAACCAAACATTAGCAACAAATTGTGTTCTAGCTCCCAGATTCCTTCAGGTGATTATAATTTACAGCGTGTTTACTTCAGACGGAAATCATGACACATAATTAAGAGCACTCAGCACTGTGCTAAGTTCAGCAAACAAACTGCTACATGAAAACCACTGTTGCTGACCTAGAAACCCCATCTCACTTTATCAGTTACTTTATGCACCACATCACCGGCACAGTACTGTGCTGCATTTTCTTCAAGGTCATTCCAGGTTTATGTAGCCAAATTTACTTGAAATCCATGGTAAAATACTGCTTTCCTACAGTGACATCACCAAAAGATCACTGAACTTCTCTCTGTGATGTTAATGTAGGGCAGCATGGGAATATGCATCCAACAACCTTAATGGATGCGCCACTGAGAGTGTGCAGGTCCCCGCCCCATCCCTACTGTGAAGTCACGAAGGGCAAAGCAGAAATATGTGGGCATATCCTTAATAAAACATTTTCTAAACTTTTTATTAAGAAGCTTGCCTGCTAATATCAGTATAACTGTGTAGCATATACTGACAAAGTGTGATGCAATGCTTAAAGCTTCTTTTTTTGGACATAAAAAGTAATAGTTTTTCTTATATTTCTTTCACCTTCTGTTGCTTAAAGTTTAGATAAAACTGAATTTCTGATAAAAAAAAAATCTTCCAAGAAAAAGCATAATCAATCTTGCTTTCAAACAAATAAAAAAATATACACTATGAAGCTTATATCAGGTCTCAGTTACCAAGAGACTCAGGAAGGCTGAATATGAGTATTTGTCTGCACAACTGCAGGTGTTATGGTTTGGTTCTTTAGTCCACAGTGTGGGTTACTTGGACAGGGGTCATCACTGTAACATGCTGCTTTCGTTCCCAAAAGATGTTAAAAATGACATCTGTGGTGAAATTGTTCTGGATTTGTAAAAATAAATCCTCACCCTGAGCACTGTTTCCATATATCTGGTATAGAGTTTGTGTTAGCAAATATTCTGAATTTAGCCATTTCTTCACAGGGTGATTTGATGAATTTTCTTGTTGGAATGTGGGTAAATTTCTAGAAATCTCTGGTACTCAGCTTTCTCGTGGTGGGACATCTAGTAATCAGAATTCTGTCTTCTGGCATCTAAGCTTTTTCCAGTGATTTTCACAAACTACAAAATATTTGACCACAAGTACTTTGCTTTACTGTTTAATGTTTCATATTCTTCATCTTCTCCCTCAAGTCTGATGCTTCAAACACTTCCACTATAACAGAGAAAAAAAGCTTCCTTCACCCCTTCTTGTTTTATTCCTATGAACAATGAAGCCTTCATGGCTAACAATAATCAAATAATATCTCCAAATATCTAAATACTGACTTTTGGGATAAGGACGTCCTGATATATGGCTCTAATGAGAGGATTAGTTTTCTGTGAGGCATTACATTTGATGAAGGAAAATTTTAAATAATCTAGTAAAAGTGATTGCAGTCTCCTAAAGGCTTGAAGCCTGCTGCATCCAAACAATCTGCTATACCTCCTAAAATTCTGTATTTTGAAAATGTGCTCTCTGAAATGCACCAGGATTAGGGACATTGCAGTGATGCACAATTCAGAGCTGTCAGGCTGTTGACACAGAGACTGAAGGTGCTGATGAGGGTCAGGTGAGAGAAAGGGCTGTCAATCTCCTCCCATCACTACCATGAAATCTCTGTGGATGGCTCTGATAACTATACAAAGGGCCTTCATGTGTAAGTCACACGTTTGTAGTAATACACAAACAAACACAATGCACTGTCAGCTCTCTTGGCATACAGCCACAGAAATTTTATGTCTTTTGTTGTGAGAATGGGAATAAATGTCTAACAAAAAAGCCTGTTTCAAAATTTCTTTTGTTAACTAGATGTATTTATTTTGCTCATTTGTATTTCCCTACAATGGTATAATTGTAAAACTCCTTACCATAACCTGCAGAAATGATTCCTTGTTGTGTTCCAGCCGGCAGCTGGAAATTCTTCATTAGAATGGTACAGGAGGTTTAACTAGCAGAGGCTGAACTATAACATATAAGTAAGAGTTGTGATTAAGGAAATAGCTTGGGTCTGTGAGGATTACTATAAGAGCAATTCCTTCTATAACCTAACATATGAAGAACAAACAGCTTTAAAAGCTCTGCAAGATAACAGAGACTCAACAATACACCAGTGGACAAGGGTCGGGCAATAGTTTTGATGGACAATCATTTTTATACTGGTAAAATTCTATCTATGTTGAGCTCTGATGCGACCTATGTTAAGATTAGTTCACTGGATGTTTTGAGGATAGTGAAGCATGTCAAGATTGGTTTATGTGAACTTAAAGATGTTGGTATTTTAAGTGAAGAAGTATTTAATTTTGTTGACACTGATCATCCAGTAACACCGGTCTTTAAAGCCTTACCCAAAATACATAGGATTTGATGTGATCCACCCTTAGGCCTATAGTTTTGTGCAGGGGTGGATTACTGAACATTGCTCTATGTGGGTTGAATCCTAAGTTGAAGTTAATAGTATCTAGTGTACCTAGAATTTTACAAGACAGTGTGCACTTTTTAACTTTATTACATGAATTCACTAGTAGCAATGTTTTCAGCAATTCACTTTTACTAGTTACTCTGGGCGTGAAGAATCTCATACTGAATTAGTTTGGGCTTGCATCAGTTAAAAAGTGTTTGACTTTTAATGAATATTATGGTAAGAAGACTGTCTTGCAGATTTTATGTCTATTGTGTTAGAAAATAATATTTTTCTGTTTGAGAAACAACATTATTGTCAGAAATGGGGTTTGATATGGGCCTGTGCCAATTTGTATACCACCGGTACTTGCACAGTGGGAGGAAGATGTTCTTTTTAATGTTGATAATGAATGGAAACAACATCTTATTTTGTAGATGATGTGTTCCTGCTGTGGGCAGGCACCTCTGAGGCTTTACAAGATTTTATTGTTTATCTAGAATGTACCACCAAGCTTTTTGAGGTTTTCTGTATGTTACTCATACAATGAGATTGATTTTATAGACATTAAAATAGAATGCAATGGTGATGGGGTATTTAATACCAGAGATTTTTGGAAAGAATGCTGGAAAAATGGTTTATTGGCAAAAGATAGTATGCATCGGGTTTTGTCTTTCAGAATATTGTGAAAGGACAGGCCCTACGGTTGTCAAGATTACGTACTGATGATCAGGTTTTATTGGAGGAGATGACAGGTTTTTCCTCTAGACTAGTTTCTAGAGGTTATAAACATACTGAGTTGGATGAGTTGATGAACACGGTGATGTGTTTTAGAGACACAGTGGCAGCACCCTGGTTTTCATCTGAAGGGGTTGTCAACAGGCAATGCTCCATCACAAGGGACAATGTTAACGCTCCGCTGTACTGGTAAAAAATTTAACAAAAGTAAAGTTAGTTTGAATATCACCTATAGTAGTGATCTTAGATGGGTCCAGGACATTATTAGGGTAACTGAAAATCCTACAGTCAGATGACTCTTTGAAGGTATTAATGGAGATACTCTGAATTTTGTTTATAAAAGGAATAGAAATTTAAAGCAGATCCTTTGTGATAGGAC
Source organism: Protopterus annectens (assembly GCF_019279795.1). Classification (NCBI taxonomy): domain Eukaryota; kingdom Metazoa; phylum Chordata; order Ceratodontiformes; family Protopteridae; genus Protopterus; species Protopterus annectens. The sequence goes on along the minus strand of NC_056743.1, from coordinate 1,749,348,554 downwards.
ATATATGAACATAAGCCATGTTGGCAAAAGAGGTACTCATCCCTTTCTATGCTGCAAAGCTTGTAGTTGTATTAGTAGCGATCAAGATTTTATACATCCTATTACCAAGAGAGTATATAGCTTTAAGGGATCTGTCACCTGCCTCTCTAAAAGCATAGTCTCTATAGCAAAATGTGCTTGTTGTCCATCTTTCTATGTAGGTAAGACCAACTTCATCTGTTGTGCAAGGCTGGGTGACTAAAGTTCTTGGTTGTGTCTAGTATCAGGTCTTTAAAATAACATTTGCATCTTTAACAATTATAAACTGATGGCATTGCTTACTGTGCTTTTATTTACATTTTTCTAAATGAAATAAACATTTACTGCTCATAAACTCTTGTAAGTCTGTAAGCAAACTGATAATTTCAAATGAAACTAAATAGTAATGTAACACTGTGCATTCCTGCACATATATAAAATTAATTTTAACTGTTGAACTTTTTACATTTTGTCTTCTGACCCTTAGATTTTAACATACTGTTCTGTGAGTGAAACTCCACCACTGTCTTACCATAACTTACCATAACCGTTTCTTTAGCTGACATCATTTAACTTTTTAGTAGTGCTGAATGCTGTAAGAATTTATTATTACTGTCTACAATTTTTTTGGATAAATAGTAAAACTGTAAATGCATTAAGAGGACTTTTACCATACAGCCTTATGGTTTAGAGTACTGTCTTTAATTCAGCTCATAGGCTGGCTGTAATCTGAACTGATGTGCTTGGTAAACTGCCATCTCCGTACGAAACATATACAGTCTCAAACTGATTACATAATGTACTTTTTTTATACATAGGACATGGATTCTTAACTGTGTAGTCACTTTTACAAAGTAGCATTGACTTTAAATTTTACGTTCTATAAAATGGCAAACATTATTTTGTCTCTGTCTATATTATTTTTATTTAAATTTTTTGTTTATGCCCCTTTTTCCCAAAAATGGCTTTGCTTTGTTGGGGCTAGAGGCATTTATTACTTTATTAGGAACATGGAAGATCAGGAACAGTACTATTCTATAGCAGTTTACACTGTTATTTAAACAAAAACACTGCAGTGTGAATGCACTTTTTAAAGGAAATGGAAAAGTAAGCGTGTTTTATTCCATACAGTATCATTTCAGATATTTTTCATTTAATATAACTTGGTACCATTAGGTACCTGGATGGTACAGTTGTGCAGCAGGTTGCATTGTCACCTCACAGCAAGAGGTTCTCCAGTTCGATTCTCAGCTGGGGTTCCTTCCATCACGGACTCTGCATGTCCTCCCTGAGTTCATGTGGGTTTCCTCGGGGTGCTCCGATTTCCCCATGTTACAAAGACGTGTCTGGAGTGTTTCTCCTAGGGATTCAGCTAAAAATTGGCTCATTCCAGTCAGACTCTCGGTAAACAAATGTTAAATAAATAAATACTGCAGTAATACACATGTTTGTGCAAAACTAAAAATTGTAGCTACAGATGTAGAATGAACACACCCGATATGTAAGGCATAACATATCAATGTGATATCTATGTAAACAGGGAAAGGGACTAAATGGTCTGTTGAAGCAGGGTGTCCGGAAAATACTGTTCAGAAGAATGAACATGACAAGAGCACAACAGAAAGAAATAGAAAAGGCTTTGAAACACTCTGCACATATCCAGTCACCTACTGCTCAGGAACATACCAATATCAGTGATATTAACACTGAATGAAGCAGTTTTGGAAACACCAGATTCTCAAGTATGTACACAATTTAAGGCCACTATTCCTAATAGGAGAGACTAAATCACATTCTTGTAGGATTGCTTCCGCATTTAAAGCACTTAGAAAAAGAACTAAAAGTGCTTTATTTGTTCAGTGCTTTGCTCTTCTACTCAAAGTTTTTCACTTTCTGAAGAGGATATAGATTCTGCTAACAACCCAACATGTTCTGCAGAAACAAACTGTGACATAGAAGAATATGCAGCAATGTTCAGGGGGTCTTCCTCTAAGTAAAGTAGGTCATCATACAGGGACTAAACCTAGAGTGGAATGTATGTCATTCTCTCAAGAAAGACAAGAGCCTGTAAGAATAATTTATGTACAGACAGACACACAACCTACTCCTGTCAGAGCAGCTACCTTTCAAACAGAACAGAGGATTCTTGCAGAAATGGATGATATGTATGCTTTTAGAGAGGAAATGAATGCTCGGTCTCTCGTGTAAGAGAACCAGCACTGATAATTCCTAAAGAGGAGTTTGATCCTTCTGTTTCTGACATTCCAGATGAATTTCTAATGGAACTTGAGAGGATCGTTAACAGAAAGAGGTGATGCAAAAATGGTTTCTTAAGTGAAGTGAACTAATTTTGCTCTCAACAATAATTCCTCTAGAGGAGCACATCTCTTCAATTCCCATCTTACCAACTAATTTTAAAACAGACTAAGAGTAGACAGCTATCTAAAGAAGAGATATATGCAAGTTTTGGAGTTAAATGTGAAGAAAGCTTCTGCAGAGGACTATGCAAATGAAAATCTCAGTTCATCACTTAAATGACATTTACATAATGTTTTGGAAAATAGTAAGTGATAAATTCAAGTCGCAGCTGTGAGAGGAAGGAGTCAGTATGGACAAGATCATGCTCATGTCTCTCTCCACTTTTGAAATGTAACCTACTTTAAAGACTTTATATAAGGATTACAAAAATGGTAAGAAACATTTCTATCATAACAGTCATTCACAAAAGTACATACAGCAATAAGGACGGCTGCTATTGTGATGAATATGTCTACATGTCACAACTGCCGCTTGAATTTAGCACTTATTTACAGAATGTTCTGGATAATAGTATCATTTACGTAGATGAGGATGCGTGTATTTAGACCAAAGCTGAAGTGAAGCATACTTATTGTCAGTTTTGTACATTTTTTGTACATCTCTCAGAAGAATCATGACTGATATAGGCAGAATGACTATAACATTTTCTTCAAGCATCTATCAGAAACATCACAGTTCATACAGCTCAGAATCTCTAGATTTTTTACTCTGCATATATGAGAAACATTATGGGTGACATAGGGCTTAATGCCTACAACTACAGTCTCCAAACCAATTCCATACAGTATAGAAATGCAATCATCAGGCCTAGGAATGGAATATCCCTCTATAAACACCTATTTTGTGACTGCAGAAGGAAACTACTGAAGTCTAACTGGTGACATGTGATGAGGTCTGAAGTCTAACTGGTGACATGTGATGAGGTCTGAAGTCTAACTGGTGACATGTGATGAGGTATGCACATGTTTTAAAATAGGATAAGAAGGCACATCGGCATGAAGCCTGACGTCAGCAAGCTGAGCCACTTGGTCTGGCAATACAGAAATACGTTTGTGGATGGCAGGAGCATGATTCAGTAGAAGGTTCAGTCCAACAGGGAGTTAAATCTGATGTAAGTGAAATCTAAAAGTGTGTATAAAATTATTTAAAAATTCCATAACTTCATAACATCCTGATTTCAAAAATAATATCCATGTACATAGAGGGCAAAACTTCTTGATGTCCTTTAACTAAAGTCTATCCCTCCCTAGTTGTGGTATCACAGTAGCGAAGCAAGGGGACCACTTTTTATTATTTTAAGAGAATGAGCTTGGGTTTGTACAATTTACAATGAAATTCCAACCAAACATTAGCAACAAATTGTGTTCTAGCTCCCAGATTCCTTCAGGTGATTATAATTTACAGCGTGTTTACTTCAGACGGAAATCATGACACATAATTAAGAGCACTCAGCACTGTGCTAAGTTCAGCAAACAAACTGCTACATGAAAACCACTGTTGCTGACCTAGAAACCCCATCTCACTTTATCAGTTACTTTATGCACCACATCACTCGGCACAGTACTGTGCTGCATTTTCTTCAAGGTCATTCCAGGTTTATGTAGCCAAATTTTACTTGAAATCCATGGTAAAATACTGCTTTCCCTACAGTGACATCACCAAAAGATCACTGAACTTCTCTCTGTGATGTTAATGTAGGGCAGCATGGGAATATGCATCCAACAACCTTAATGGATGCGCCACTGAGAGTGTGCAGGTCCCCGCCCCATCCCTACTGTGAAGTCACGAAGGGGCAAAGCAGAAATATGTGGGCATATCCTTAATAAAACATTTTCTAAACTTTTTATTAAGAAGCTTGCCTGCTAATATCAGTATAACTGTGTAGCATATACTGACAAAGTGTGATGCAATGCTTAAAGCTTCTTTTTTTGGACATAAAAAGTAATAGTTTTTCTTATATTTCTTTCACCTTCTGTTGCTTAAAGTTTAGATAAAACTGAATTTCTGATAAAAAAAAAATCTTCCAAGAAAAAGCATAATCAATCTTGCTTTCAAACAAATAAAAAAATATACACTATGAAGCTTATATCAGGTCTCAGTTACCAAGAGACTCAGGAAGGCTGAATATGAGTATTTGTCTGCACAACTGCAGGTGTTATGGTTTGGTTCTTTAGTCCACAGTGTGGGTTACTTGGACAGGGGTCATCACTGTAACATGCTGCTTTCGTTCCCAAAAAGATGTTAAAAAAATGACATCTGTGGTGAAATTGTTCTGGATTTGTAAAAATAAATCCTCACCCTGAGCACTGTTTCCATATATCTGGTATAGAGTTTGTGTTAGCAAATATTCTGAATTTAGCCATTTCTTCACAGGGTGATTTGATGAATTTTCTTGTTGGAATGTGGGTAAATTTCTAGAAATCTCTGGTACTCAGCTTTCTCGTGGTGGGACATCTAGTAATCAGAATTCTGTCTTCTGGCATCTAAGCTTTTTCCAGTGATTTTCACAAACTACAAAATATTTGACCACAAGTACTTTGCTTTACTGTTTAATGTTTCATATTCTTCATCTTCTCCCTCAAGTCTGATGCTTCAAACACTTCCACTATAACAGAGAAAAAAAGCTTCCTTCACCCCTTCTTGTTTTATTCCTATGAACAATGAAGCCTTCATGGCTAACAATAATCAAATAATATCTCCAAATATCTAAATACTGACTTTTGGGATAAGGACGTCCTGATATATGGCTCTAATGAGAGGATTAGTTTTCTGTGAGGCATTACATTTGATGAAGGAAAATTTTAAATAATCTAGTAAAAAGTGATTGCAGTCTCCTAAAAGGCTTGAAGCCTGCTGCATCCAAACAATCTGCTATACCTCCTAAAATTCTGTATTTTGAAAATGTGCTCTCTGAAATGCACCAGGATTAGGGACATTGCAGTGATGCACAATTCAGAGCTGTCAGGCTGTTGACACAGAGACTGAAGGTGCTGATGAGGGTCAGGTGAGAGAAAGGGCTGTCAATCTCCTCCCGTATCACTACCATGAAATCTCTGTGGATGGCTCTGATAACTATACAAAGGGCCTTCATGTGTAAGTCACACGTTTGTAGTAATACACAAACAAACACAATGCACTGTCAGCTCTCTTGGCATACAGCCACAGAAATTTTATGTCTTTTGTTGTGAGAATGGGAATAAATGTCTAACAAAAAAGCCTGTTTCAAAATTTCTTTTGTTAACTAGATGTATTTATTTTGCTCATTTGTATTTCCCTACAATGGTATAATTGTAAAACTCCTTACCATAACCTGCAGAAATGATTCCTTGTTGTGTTCCAGCCGGCAGCTGGAAATTCTTCATTAGAATGGTACAGGAGGTTTAACTAGCAGAGGCTGAACTATAACATATAAGTAAGAGTTGTGATTAAGGAAATAGCTTGGGTCTGTGAGGATTACTATAAGAGCAATTCCTTCTATAACCTAACATATGAAGAACAAACAGCTTTAAAAGCTCTGCAAGATAACAGAGACTCAACAATACACCAGTGGACAAGGGTCGGGCAATAGTTTTGATGGACAATCATTTTTATACTGGTAAAATTCTATCTATGTTGAGCTCTGATGCGACCTATGTTAAGATTAGTTCACTGGATGTTTTGAGGATAGTGAAGCATGTCAAGATTGGTTTATGTGAACTTAAAGATGTTGGTATTTTAAGTGAAGAAGTATTTAATTTTGTTGACACTGATCATCCAGTAACACCGGTCTTTAAAGCCTTACCCAAAATACATAAGGACTTATGTGATCCACCCCTTAGGCCTATAGTTTTGTGCAGGGGTGGATTACTGAACATTGCTCTATGTGGGTTGAATCCTAAGTTGAAGTTAATAGTATCTAGTGTACCTAGAATTTTACAAGACAGTGTGCACTTTTTAACTTTATTACATGAATTCACTAGTAGCAATGTTTTCAGCAATTCACTTTTACTAGTTACTCTGGGCGTGAAGAATCTCATACTGAATTAGTTTGGGCTTGCATCAGTTAAAAAGTGTTTGACTTTTAATGAATATTATGGTAAGAAGACTGTCTTGCAGATTTTATGTCTATTGTGTTAGAAAATAATATTTTTCTGTTTGAGAAACAACATTATTGTCAGAAATGGGGGGGGGGGGTTTGACATGGGCCGCCCCTGTGCCAATTTGTATACCAATTCGGTACTTGCACAGTGGGAGGAAGATGTTCTTTTTAATGTTGATAATGAATGGAAACAACATCTTATTTTGTAGATGATGTGTTCCTGCTGTGGGCAGGCACCTCTGAGGCTTTACAAGATTTTATTGTTTATCTAGAATGTACCACCAAGCTTTTTGAGGTTTTCTGTATGTTACTCATACAATGAGATTGATTTTATAGACATTAAAATAGAATGCAATGGTGATGGGGTATTTAATACCAGAGATTTTTGGAAAGAATGCTGGAAAAATGGTTTATTGGCAAAAGATAGTATGCATCGGTTTTGTCTTTCAGAATATTGTGAAAGGACAGGCCCTACGGTTGTCAAGATTACGTACTGATGATCAGGTTTTATTGGAGGAGATGACAGGTTTTTCCTCTAGACTAGTTTCTAGAGGTTATAAACATACTGAGTTGGATGAGTTGATGAACACGGTGATGTGTTTTAGAGACACAGTGGCAGCACCCTGGTTTTCATCTGAAGGGGTTGTCAACAGGCAATGCTCCATCACAAGGGACAATGTTAACGCTCCGCTGTACTGGTAAAAAATTTAACAAAAGTAAAGTTAGTTTGAATATCACCTATAGTAGTGATCTTAGATGGGTCCAGGACATTATTAGGGGTAACTGGAAAATCCTACAGTCAGATGACTCTTTGAAGGTATTAATGGGAGATACTCTGAATTTTGTTTATAAAAGGAATAGAAATTTAAAGCAGATCCTTTGTGATAGGACATATATGAACATAAGCCATGTTGGCAAAAGAGGTACTCATCCCTTTCTATGCTGCAAAGCTTGTAGTTGTATTAGTAGCGATCAAGATTTTATACATCCTATTACCAAGAGAGTATATAGCTTTAAGGGATCTGTCACCTGCCTCTCTAAAAGCATAGTCTCTATAGCAAAATGTGCTTGTTGTCCATCTTTCTATGTAGGTAAGACCAACTTCATCTGTTGTGCAAGGCTGGGTGACTAAAGTTCTTGGTTGTGTCTAGTATCAGGTCTTTAAAATAACATTTGCATCTTTAACAATTATAAACTGATGGCATTGCTTACTGTGCTTTTATTTACATTTTTCTAAATGAAATAAACATTTACTGCTCATAAACTCTTGTAAGTCTGTAAGCAAACTGATAATTTCAAATGAAACTAAATAGTAATGTAACACTGTGCATTCCTGCACATATATAAAATTAATTTTAACTGTTGAACTTTTACATTTTGTCTTCTGACCCTTAGATTTTAACATACTGTTCTGTGAGTGAAACTCCACCACTGTCTTACCATAACTTACCATAACCGTTTCTTTAGCTGACATCATTTAACTTTTTAGTAGTGCTGAATGCTGTAAGAATTTATTATTACTGTCTACAATTTTTTTGGATAAATAGTAAAACTGTAAATGCATTAAGAGGACTTTTACCATACAGCCTTATGGTTTAGAGTACTGTCTTTAATTCAGCTCATAGGCTGGCTGTAATCTGAACTGATGTGCTTGGTAAACTGCCATCTCCGTACGAAACATATACAGTCTCAAACTGATTACATAATGTACTTTTTTTATACATAGGACATGGATTCTTAACTGTGTAGTCACTTTTACAAAGTAGCATTGACTTTAAATTTTACGTTCTATAAAATGGCAAACATTATTTTGTCTCTGTCTATATTATGATATTGTTTATGCATTGCAACACTTTAATATCAAGCTCTTAACTAATGACTGATAAACAAAACAATAACACAAAAAATTCATTTGCCAAATCTGTAATTGTAAACCCTTTATTCTGCAAATTAATTTGACTGTTAGTTCTGATATACCTTACAAGACATAGAGGTATATGGTTACCCTTTTTCCCTAAATGGCCACATCCAATATGGCTTTCTGAGCACTTTAGCTGTGTCAGCTGAACTGGAATTTATTTTATCTTTAACCAATACATCTGCATGTTCCCATTGTAACCAATTCTTTAAAATATGTACATTTGCACAAATCTTGTCAATGAAGTCTAAAACAGCATATAACTCCGACATGTTTATACCTAGTACAGAGCTGCTACACTTTGAACTGTTACCTGCTGTAATTTTTGACCTTTTAAATCCTGACAAAACTGCATTTGTGTCTTTTAATAAAAATCTATGTGTAACTGAATTTGATTTGTCATTAAACAATGAAATATTGTTTTTTCTTTTAACCATAAGCAATGACAGATTAATGCTCTAATCTTTACAGATAGCTATGGAATGCATTATTTTACTTAGCACTGAAGTGTGTTCTTCACTTACACTGGAATTTACTTTATTAAAATCTGCACTTTAATTCCTCTTATCTCACTTCAGTGCAAACATTGCACTTGATTCTGAAAATAAGAAACTAGATGAAGTAAAGTGAACTTGAGACACTGCCTGCGTGTTATGTATGTTGACTGTATTCACATTTGTATGTTTAGTACTGTAATATAATGTTGTATTGTGAATTACATGTATTACATTCTGAACATCTGTATGTGAAACTATATTAAACTGAAATCATTATGTTGAATTGTATGTGCTGAAGCATTTACATTTAAGTTTGAGACCATATTGACAGAAGCTGACTCATTAGCTTGCTTCTGTGATTTAAACCTTTTGCGTTTAGACATTTTTAATATTCTTGAACTCATCATCATCTTCTTTCAGCTGTTCCCATTAGGGGTCGCCACAGCAGATCACCTGTTTCCATTTCTTCCTGTCCTCTGCATCTTGCTCTGTCACACCAACCACCTGCATGTCCTCTTTCACCACATCCATAAACCTTATCTTAGGCCTTCCTCTTTTCCTGTTACCTGGTAGCTTCATCCTCAGCATCTTTTTCCCAATATACTCAGCATCCCTCCTCAGCACATGTCCAAACCAATGTAATCGTGCCTCTCTGTCTTTGTCTCCAAACCTTCCAACCTGAGCTGACCATCTAATATACTTATTCCTAATCCTGTCCACCCTCGTCACACCCAGTGCAAATCTTAACATCTTTAATTTTGCCATATCCAGCTCAAACTCCTGCCTTTTTGTCAATGCCACTGTCTCCAACCCATATAACATAGCTGGTCTCACTACCCTCTTGTAGACCTTCCCTTTCACTCTTACAGGTACTCGTCTGTCACAAATCACTCCTGACACACTTCTCTACCCACTCCATCCTACCTGTACTCTCTTCTTCACCTCTCTTCCACACTCACCGTTACTCTGAACTATTGATCCCAAGTATTTAAACTCATCCACCTTCGCCACCTCTACTCCTTGCATCCTCACCATTCCTCTATCCTCCCTCTCATTCACACACATATGTTCTTGAACTAATAACCTTTAATTTTAAAAAGAATATTTCTAGACTGCTTTACTCAAGTTTTAAATTAAACCTAAGATATTCTGATATTTTAACTGTAGCAGTATTACTTGACATGTTTATACAATGGGTATGGAAATGACTTTTTTGAGCTGTTAATTAAAAATTGCATATAAAGTCTCACATAACTTTATGGTCCTGGAAGAATGTAAGCTGTCGTCTGTAGCTTATTAACCTTTTTGTTCTTCTTGGCTGTGTGACATCACATTGGAAACTTGAACATTTATGGAAATAGCTGTTAACTGGATAATGTATTTTATGTTTTGAAAGAAAACTGCATTGATTTAATACTGGTCTGCTGAAGTTGTTGGAGACTTTTTTTAAGTAAATACTGGTGCTGTGTACTTTTGTTAGAAGTCATCTGCTGTTTCTGTTTTCTGCATGAAGTAGTGCTGTTTTACTGAAAAGTCTTTCCTGTAAGAGAAACTGCAGTGGTATAATTTGTGGCTTGTTCTGTATAGTTCACAGTCTTTATTTATGGAAAAACACTGGTATGCTGCTGAAAAGTCTTTTATGAAACATTTACTGTCTCTATAAACTGTTAAGCCAGCTACTGTAGTAAAACTGTACTTGAAAGCATTACTTACTGCAGCTATTTTCCTTGAAGTTTTCTGATAAGGCTGGTTTACTCTGTAGAACACATGTAGTTGAATGAAACACTGCTACTCTGTAGATTTTTGTAGAACACATGTAGTTTGACCAAATCTGGAAATGAACGATACCTTTACTGAAAGGGTAGTCTGTAGCCACTGCTATTTTGTAGTCTATAGAACACATGAAGTTGAACAAAACACTGTTATTCTGAAGACGTTTGTAGAACACATGTAGTGTGACCAAGTCTGGAAATTAATGATACATTTACTGAAAGGGTGGTCTGTAGCACCATTGATTACCTTTGCTGTGGCCTCCCAGCTAGAAACCTCTGGAGTGCTGTTGAAATGTCCATAGTATTTCTGTTGTAGTGACTTGGAAGAACAGTCACTGTGAACTTAAGAAAATATATGCTGCACTGGAAACTGGATTTGAAAGGATTACACACTACAACTGTCCCTGATATTTTGAATGTCCACAATAGCTGCTGGATTGCAAGAATTATATATCTCTCCCCAGACAGCAGGCCTGTTCAGGCATCATTGTAAGAATTGATAGGACTGTATTGTACCCATAGTTAGCTGGAAACACTATAATGAGACTAAGAATGAAAGTCTTTATCGGTTAATTACCCAAACCCATGCTGAACAGGTGCCAGTCTCTCCTTTATGGGCCAAGTCTTGTGTACTTTTCAGAATGAATTCTCCAAACACTGTAATTCATTAAATAAGGTTTTATTAGATGTTCACAATATCTGAATACTGTCTTCATTAACAGCACTGATAAACAATTAGTATTCAAAGTTACTGCACATCATATTCTGATTGTCCTGAGCAACATAAACTAATATAGTCTTTATTTGGCCTGTCTTCTGTACTCAGGCTTGAGTGTCTGTAATCTTCTCTGTAAAAACAGGTCGAATGAAGTAAGTAACCTTAACTGACTTCTCTAGCTGAATCTGAAGTATATTTTAATAATACCAAAACCCTGCCGATGGTTTACACGGCCTCTTAGCCTTGGTTCCCTTGATTTCCAAGCTTTATCTTAATTTAACATTCTGTAGCTGGCAAGATTGCATCTTTCCCTTGAGAAAAGAACATTCTGTCTGCAAACTTTATGCTTATCTTTCCTTTCTAATAAACTGTTGCTCAGCAAGGTTACCCTTCCTTTCTGCTTAACTATCTTTCATGCATAAATGAAACACGATTTCTATTTTACCCTTTAGCCTGTCTGATGTCTAATAACTACTTTAAAATGGAAGTCCCTAATCTAACAAAAGCATCGATGTAAACACATTACTTTAATAAATAATTCATTACACTTTCTGGTGATGCAGTTTTTTTTAAACCTGGCTTTATCATACATTTCTAGCAGAGTGTGCATGTTAGGTGTTCGTACCCAGTTCTGAGGTGTCACATTCAGAACCACAACATAACAAATCCAAAAACAGACATGATTCAGAATATGACATCATATACTCACACCAAATCAGAAACAACAAATGGATGCACAATATCACAGACAAGACCTAAATATAACAAAACAATGCTAAACATTTTATCAGAGGAAATCTGTCCTTTTCATATTGTTTTCTAGAAGATATTAATTATTGCAATTTTCCATCTGCCTGTACACCAGCTATGATGACTGTGTATGTATTACAGAAATAACAGACTTCTGAAATCTATTTTTGTCTCTGATATCTGAAAGTCATGTAAGAATGAGAACATTTAGTAACACAATGTGCCCTTACAGATATCTGCGTTAAGTACAATGTCATACTTGTTAAATAATATATCATTTAGCTTCTAAGAAAACAGGAATGAAATGTATGGAATATACTTATTTCAAGAGTTTGGCATCTTAAGACTCTATAGAATATATGAAATGTGGTATGACGTAAGTGTACTAATAAGGCAAACAATAAATGTTCATGAAAATGACATACTTCATGCCCACATGTCCATCTCATCAGTGAGTATGCTGACTTTACAAAAATGTCACAGTGCAGTGATATGTGCCATATCCTGACCCTGCAAAATGTCACAGTACAGTCATACATGCCATATCCTTGCCCTAAAAACATGTCACAGTGCAGTCATATGCGCCATATCCTTACCCTACAAAAATGTCACAGTGCAGACATATGTGCCATACCCTTGCCCTCAAAAATGTCACAGTGCAGTCATACGTGCCATATCCTTACCCTGCATTACATCTAGTCTCTGATATAAAAGTGAATAAATAATCATGCCACCACACACACACACAGAAACACACACACACACACACACACACACACACACACACACACACACACACACACACACACACTGCATACAGGGTCACTAAGAAACATTTTAGTATTATTTTAAGCAAGTTCATCTCCCAAGTTGTTGAACTACAATCTCTGAATGTAACCATGGAGAGAAGCTCAGAGTGAGACTGCTCCCCTGAAAGTAACTAAAGACTAAATTACCTGAAGAATGATTTTACTGCAACACAGTCATGGGGAGAGGCTCAGGGTGAGACTGCTCCCCAGAAAGTAACTAAAGACTAAATTACCTGAGGAATGATTTTACTGTAACGTAGTCATGGGGAGAGGCTCAGGTTGAGACTACTCCCCAGAAAGTAACTAATGACTAAATTACCTGAAGAATGATTTTTCTGTAATACAGTCCTGGAGTGAAGCTAAGGGTGAGACTGCTCCCCAGAAAGTAACTAAAGACTAAATTAGCTGAAGAATGGTTTCACTGTTATAAAACAAGCACAATACTGGCCATGGAATAAAGAAAGAGTCGTATCTTATGTTAAGTGCTTTTCATTTACTGCATTAGTAAACTTCATCAGGTCTGATGAAGTTTACTAATGCAGTAAATGAAAAGCGCTTAATGTAAGATACAACTCTTTCTTTATTCCATAGCCAGTATTTTGCTTGTTTTATAATGATTTCACTGTAACGTAGTTATGGGGAGAGGCTCAGTGTGAGTCTAAGGACTGTAATATAACGAGTGACTTCCCTTCCTTATTTCTACTTAATATTATATGCAACATGCCAGGAAAGAAAGACGAGATCCACAAAATCCTGTTATTTAACGCTTTTGTTTTTTAATAAAAACTTCTTCAGAATACACATACATAGTGAACTAAACCCTTTTTATACAAATACATGCCTTCATAGTTAATGGCATCATAATTAAATTACTTAAATTGAATTGAATTACTACAGCCCCATTAAGATATCTAAAACATTAAATACATTGTTTTAAACCATATTACAATAAAAAAACTTAGAAAATACACTATATTTTGTTCAGATCATAAAAATCCTTAATTTATTATACTTTTATTCAAAAATAACCTTCAGATTTTAATCTAAGAGTGGAACTGATAGATGTATTTGTGTTTAAACCTGGAAATGATGTTGCATTAGTTTTTAACTGTCATCTTAGTTCCCTATTTTCCAAAAAATCATTAAGGGGACCACCTCTATCTCCAACTGTAACTTGTTCTAATACTGAAAATCTAAAATCATGTCCCTCATTATTAATAATGTGCACTGCCAGAATATTTTTTAAATCTCGTTTTTTAATATCATAGGAATGTTGATACATTCTGCTCCTAAGAGCATTAATAGTCTTCCCGATATAAAAACAAGGACATTGCATGCATGTCCCTATATAAACAACAGCCTTGCTGTTACAGGTAAATTTTTTCTTGTATATATATATATATTTGCCATAATTTGGAATAAACAACTCTGTGCCTTCTAGAATATGTTTACACTGCAGACAAAAACCACATTTAAACATTCCCTTGGGCCCAGAGTGAATCTCTTGTACCCTCTCTACCATGTTTTTTATAGTAATGTCCTTCTTGTAAACAATATTAGGTTTTTTTCCCACAATATCCAAAAATTCTTTATTAATATTGAATACATTCCAGTTACGTTGAACAATGTTGCTTATACTTTTAAACTGCTGGTTATATCTAAAAATACCAACACTATGAAGACTTATTATTCTGGCTATAAGAACTTTTCATACCTTCAACTAAAATATTAGGACCCTTACCTAATAATGGAGAAATATATACCTTGTTCCCTTTTAGATACCACCTCCTTTAATGTATTTTCCACAAATTCTAACGGATAGCCTCTACTAACCAACATACCTTTAAGAATTTCTATTTGACCTAAAAACTCATAGAAGTCTGAAACCATTCTTGCTAGTCTGACCCCTTAACCTTTTATTAGTGACTTCTTCTGATAGATAGGGTGAAAACTAGAAAAATGTAAAAGTGTATTGGAATAAGTGGGTTTCCTAAAAATTGTCGTTTCAAAACAACTTTCCATTCTATTTTTACTTATGGTGATGTCTAAATAATTAATTTTCTCATCTGAAATGGTATGGGAAAATTCCAAAAATCCTGTACTAATACCAATAAACTCAAGGAATTCATTTAACATATCCTCACTATCATTCCATAGGATGACGATGTTGTCCAGATATCGCCCATAATATTGCCAAAGTTGTGCATATTTACTGGTGAATACATATTCCTTCTCCCAGAATGCTAGAACTAAATTAGCAAAAATGGGTGCACAAATAGCCCCCATGGCTACACCTTTACATTGTTTGAATAATTGTTCTTGAAATACAATAATGTTAGTGCCCAATACTAACTCCATGAGGCTCCTTAATGTAAGAATCCTATCATGCCCCATTTTTGTGTATTGACATAAATATGAATAGAACCATTCAGTTCCAGTATCATGTGGGATAACAGAAAATAAATCTTTGACATCAATTGTTACAAAGATTTTAATCTTGATTATACATATTTTTATTAATTTTCTTAAGTAAGTCCCACAAATCTTTTACTATCCAATTACAGTCTTGTAAAATGCTTTTTAATTGAATATCTATAAAACTGGTAGTATAATATGTTTTTGAAGCCTTTGCATCAACAATGGGTCTAAGGGGGGGGGGGGGTTGTTAAGATCCTTATGTACTTTTGGTATACCAAAAGTAGTAGGAATTTTTGGATATTTTACTGTCATATAAGACCATTCATCAAATGAGATTTGTCTATTTAACAGAAGTTCTTCCAGCATGATGTCCACTTTTCTGTATGATATATTTTTCTCATTCACACTCATCTGACAATATGTATCAGTGTGAAGAAACGATAGCATTCTATCAATATAGGAATTAGTGTCCATTATAACTAATCCTCCCCCCTTGTCTGGTTTCATAATTCTAATCTTGTCATTATTACATAGATTTTTTAGTAATTCCATCTCTTTCTTGTCCAGATTATTTTCATTGTAGGTTGACCTACTACTGTTCTTAAATAACATGCGAATATCATAATCACACATTTTTTCAAACATCTGTACAATAGGGCATAGTGGAGGATTGAAAGTGCTAGATCTTTTACATATATTGTTGTTACCATTATTAATATTAATATCATGCAGTCCTTCTTTGAAGTAAAACTGAAAATTCAGCTTTCTTGCATACATCTTTAAATCTATTAATGCTTCATCCACAGTCCCTTTTTTACTTGGCACAAAAGACAAGCCTCTTTCAAAAATATTTGCTATACTTTTGTCCAATATGCAGTCACTATAATTATACATTTTGAAGTCACCATTAGACATCACCATAAGTAAAAATAGAATTGAAAGTTGTTTTGAAACGACAATTTTTAGGAAACCCACTTACTCCAATACACTTTTACATTTTTCCAGTTTTCACCCTATCTACCAGAAGAAGTCACTAATAAAAGGTCAAGGGGTCAGACTAGCAAGAATGGTTTCAGACGTCTATGAGTTTTTAGGTCAAATAGAAATTATTAAAGGTATGTTGGTTAGTAGAGGCTATCCCTTAGAATTTGTGGAAAATACATTAAAGGAGGTGGTATCTAAAAGGGAGCAAGGTATATTTTTTCCATTATTAGGTAAGGGTCCTAATATTTTAGTTGAAGGTATGAAAAGTTCTTATAGCCAGAATAATAAGTCTTTTCATAGTGTTGGTATTTTTAGATATAACCAGCACTTTAAAAGTGTAAGCAACATTGTTCAACGTAACTGGAATGTATTCAATATTAATAAAGAATTTTTGGATATTGTGGGAAAAAAAACTAATATTGTTTACAAGAAGGACATTACTATAAAAAACATGGTAGAGAGGGTACAAGAGATTCACTCTGGGCCCAAGGGAATGTTTAAATGTGGTTTTTGTCTGCAGTGTAAACATATTCTAGAAGGCACAGAGTTGTTTATTCCAAATTATGGCAAATATATATACAAGAAAAAATTTACCTGTAACAGCAAGGCTGTTGTTTATATAGGGACATGCACGCAATGTCCTTGTTTTTATATCGGGAAGACTATTAATGCTCTTAGGAGCAGAATGTATCAACATTCCTATGATATTAAAAAACAAGATTTAAAAAATATTCTGGCAGTGCACATTATTAAAAATGAGGGACATAATTTTAGATTTTCAGTATTAGAACAAGTTACAGGTGGAGATAGAGGTGGTCCCCTTAATGATTTTTTTGGAAAATAGGGAACTAAGATGGCAGTTAAAAACTAATGCAACATCATTTCCAGGTTTAAACACGAATACATCTATCAGTTCCACTCTTAGATTAAAATCTGAAGGTTATTTTTGAATAAAAGTATAATAAATTAAGGATTTTTATGATCTGAACAAAATATAGTGTATTTTCTAAGGTTTTTTATTGTAATATGGTTTAAAACAATGTATTTAATGTTTTAGATATCTTAATGGGGGCTGTAGTAATTTAATTCAATTTAAGTAATTTAATTATGATGTCATTAACTATGAAGGCGTGTATTTGTATAAAAAGGGTTCAGTTCACTATGTATGTGTATTCTGAAGAAGTTTTTATTAAAAAACGAAAGCGCTAAATAACAGGATTTTGTGGATCTCGTCTTTCTTTCCTGGCTGTTTTTAGTTTATTTGTGGCTTTGATTTTTATTATATGCAACATGGCAAAACAAAATGTATTTATTTATTTTTATTTATTTGCAGTTTGTTAACTGGGAAAGTCTATTGGGCCCGGGGAGAAAAGCTCCAGAAACAATGTTACAAAACTATTCAAGCTAACAGAAATATTACATTAAAGAGAACGTAGAAATAATGATGATAATAAAAACATATAAACATATTATGATATATGGCACGACAAGCATATCTGCGAATAAGGGTCTATATTAGAAGAGCAAAGCGACTTAAGAGCGAACGCTCTTTTGTCGACATGTAAAACCCAAAGTCTGAAAAGAGCGAAGTTACGGAACAGCAATTTTTTTTCCCAGGGAAAAAAATCTCTGTTCCAAAAAAAAAAATTATAAAGACAAAATAAAGTGGGGGGCTTCGCCCCCCACAACCCCCACTTAAATATACCAACTCCAAGATCGCACCACACTGGAGAAAACAGCAATGTCTCGAGAATGGTCCTGTGATTTTTTTTCCCTGGGGAAAAAAAATTGATATTCAATAACTTTTCTCTTTTCAGACTTTGGGATTTACGTGTCGATGAAAGAGCATTCGCGCAAGTCGCTTCGATCTTCTAATATAAACCCTTTGAATACATGGGATAACAAACCATTTTGTAGTTCAAGGTATGCAAATGCCTGAACTAAGACATAATAGGAGTTGTTATAGTAAGATAAATAGTATGAAGGAGGTAGGAAGTGCATAGGCGGTATTAGGTTTAAATTAGTGAAGGAGAGCTTGAAGGTGCTAGGGGTTAAGTATACAGAAGTTAGGAAGGGTGAGAGCAGGAGCATTCCCACTTAGACAAGAGGTAGAAATAAAGTAGAGTCTTAAAGCAGGAGTGGTTCTGGGTAATTCGGATGTGGGGTGGGAGTAAGTTCCATTTGCGTGCTAGGGAGAAAGACAATAGAAGATGCTCAGGTGTGCTTATGGGTTTGTATACTTCAAGGATATTCGGATTTTTGGATCTGAGTGATCTGTCAGGAATATGCAAGGTGAGGATGGAGGAGAGGCAGGGGCAGTCAGAGGGCCTGAAAAAGAGTTTATGTTGAATGTGAGAGAGATAGCTGGGGAGTTCTAGCCATTTCAAGGAGTGTAGGGCATCACAGTGGTGCAAATAGGACTTGGAGCCAGTAGCAAACTTAGAGATTTTATTGTAACAGGATGCAAGTTTTGTCTTTAGGGAGGACTGTAAGTTAGTTAGGAAAGGGGCTCCATACATAAGAGAGGGAAAGAGTTATGCAACAGCAAGGGTATGCTTAGTTGAGGGGGTGAGGTAACGATTGTGACGCTAGAGCATACTGAGCTTCTGGTGGGTTTTCCTGATGTTAGTTTGTAGGTGGATGTCAAACTTTAGTTGTTCATCAATAAGGACACCTAGTAGCTTGGTATAGGGGACTATTTCAATGGGCGTCTTCTTTTGGCTGACTATAGAAAAGGAGTTCTTGTCAATTTTGATATTTTTTGATGGGGTAAATATCAGGATTTTAGTCTTGGTTGCATTGAGAGCTACATGATTGTCTAGCAGCCAAGTTTCAGAGCTAGTTGAAGGCAACCTAAGTTATTTGCATGAGTTTGGGGAGAGATTTGGCAGAGCAGATAATGGTAGAATCATCCGCATATTGGACAAGTTTGGCATTTGGGAGACAGTTATGGAAGTTGTTAATAAAGATGTTAAATAGTAGGGGACCCAGGAAGCCTGTTGGAATATAAAGGTAGGAAGAGGTACAATTGTTCTATTTGACAACATGTTGACAGTTTCAGAGGTAACTGGAAAACCAGTTGATGGTAGAGGGGGAGAGCCAGAGGTGGGAAAGGAGTAGGTGATGGAAACGGTGTCAAAAGCTTTGGATAAATCAAGGAGAAGGGTAGCTACTATATTGCCTGAGTCACGAGAACGGTTGACAATATCAAGGAAGGATAGAAGGGCAGTGGTGGTGCTGTATCTGGGTCTAAATCCGTGTTGAGTTGGGATCAGCAGGTGATTGTCTATTAAGTAAGGTAAGAGTTGCTTTTTAACAATTTTAGAGATAAGGGAGAAAAGCGCTATTGGACGGAGGTTGGAGATGTTAATATCATTCCATTTTGCCACTTTCAAGAAGTTTGCTGGTGGCTAACGGCAGTTCTACTCCTACTTTCACATAAGTTATGATTTTATCTGAAAATAGGAATGTTACAAGAACACAAATATCCAGTCCTGTCACTCTTTAATTTTGTGCCGGTACTGAGTAACAGTAAGTTGGTGGCAGAAACTTCCTGTGCTGGTTTCTACAAATTTTCTTTTTAAGTTACAGTACTAATTAAACTTAAAAGCTTACTGTTTACTTATAAGTAGTTGAGTATACCAATTTCCTCTAACAAAATATAATACTAATAAAGGATTAAAAGGGTATGCCACTATTTTTCTTTCTTTCTTTCTTTTTTTTTTTTTTTTTTTTTACTTTGCACTCCTGACAGACAGCTCACAGCAGTTGGAAGCATACGCCCCCCCTCCCTGACATCTCTTCACTGGAAGTTCCAAAAATACAAAAAGGAAACACTCCAATAGACTGCTCACAGCAGTCTGAAGATCATGCCCTCTCCGAGCATGCAGCCTCCCTACCATCTATTTACCGGAAGTGCCAAAAAAAAAAGGAAACGCTCTGATAAGATTGTTCACGGCAGTCTGAAGCACATACCCCCTCCCAGGCATGTTCCCTCCCTACCATCTCTTCACTGGAAGTGCCAAAAAAACAAAAACAAAAACAAAAACAAAAAGGAAATATTCCAATAGACTGCTTATGTTCATCTGGAGGACACACCCCCTCCATAGCAGCAACAGCACAAAAAAGTTGCTTCATGTACTGACATATCAGAAAATGCCAGTACAGAAAGAATAGATGAATGGCACTTACATTGTGTCCTATAACAGGTTGCACCCGGAGCACATGCCTCCTTCTCCCCACCCTTGCTACTCTATGGTATGAGTGCTCCTATGGAGGATGATTTTTGATAAGTCGGACTTTCTATATATAGCACATGGTATTTAAGCATACTGGGATTTTATATTTTATATTGTTCTTTTTATTGCTACATCTGTAGATGCAGAATGAGTGCATCTTACAAATTAAAAGTGCGTATTGCTTTTTGTTACATAAATATTGTTTTCTTTCGTCTTTTCCCGGTTAGGGGTCGCCACAGCGGAACTCCGGTCCGTTAATGATTGGCAGTCGATTTTTTTTTATGGTGCCGAGGTGCCAGCTCAACGTCCAACATAAATGAATGCAAGAATCTGTTTTACGTGTACTTGTTAAAGGTACTTATGACGGTTAAGAGTCCAGATGTCACCTGTTTTAGTCTTAGAAGGGGTCTTCCCAGTTACTGAGGAAGTGATGTCATGGCAGGAGACTTAGTTTTTAAAGGAGCAATGGCAGGTGATATATAAATGTGATTTAGAGTGTTGATGTTTGCATTTTCCCTTTAATATTTTTTTTTCTTTTTTTTCATTTTTTAACTACTGCGCAGCATGAATGGAGTACTGAAGTAAGAATTACTGTGTTATATAGGGACACAATTTAACATGCTGTTTAATGAATATAAAGGAAGATGTGAGGAAGTAAAAATTAATAAACAAATAGTAATATTTAGCTAAGGAGATATACAAAATAGACACTTTCTTTTATTTTTACTTTTTAGATTAATGGAACGGGAGGAGTTTTCAGTGGGACAGACCTCCAAAAGGAAGAAACAGGAGGAGGAGGTTCCCAGTTACATAGCCAGAAAATCAGGGTGCAGTTGACCTTTGATCAGATATAGCTCCAATGCTTCACCAGCAAAAAGCAAATATAGAACAGTATCCATGGTAGCTGAGCCAGAGATAGAGACACTATGCAAAGCTGTCACAGATACACTGTAATGTTATGCAAACTACTATGCTAATTTATATAAGGAAATCTTACTAGGGGAAGGTGCAAGCCAAGAGGTACTGCCTTGTTCAGGTGCCATACAGCTAAAGGTGGTAGGACCCATTAAGGTGTTTTGCTAGGGGATTACATGACACTGAAAGAGGTGGAATCAGTTTTAAAAGCAAAAGCATAGAAAATGCTGGCCCCGATAGCTTACTTACTGAAAAAAAAGATGTAATTCATTTGATTGACAAACCAGATTGTCAAAAACCATATGGTCAAATATCTACTTCATCTATCAACTAAAATAAGCTGAACAACACAAGCA
The DNA here is from genome assembly GCF_019279795.1 of Protopterus annectens. Classification (NCBI taxonomy): domain Eukaryota; kingdom Metazoa; phylum Chordata; order Ceratodontiformes; family Protopteridae; genus Protopterus; species Protopterus annectens. The sequence continues at coordinate 1,749,326,764 of NC_056743.1, read as the reverse complement.
AGGCCCCTTCATACCCCCAAACACACACTGCTAATTATATATACCAACTCTAAGATCTCATTACTGTGGGGAAAAGGGAAAATTCCTCGATCCCCACCATACCACCATCTCAGTCAGAACAGTGCAACAAACTAAACTGTCGACCATATGGGTTTCAACAATCTGGCTTGTAGATCAAATGAGCAAAAGCTAAAAAAAACTCAAGTTCATTAAGCAAGGCACTTGTCAAAGTTATAATGAAACCAGTCTAACCAGTTCATATACTGTATAATGATCTCCATTTTAAATTATGATTGTAAACTTTATACCTTTACTGGCAAAGAGGTTGGCAGCGACTCTACCTACCTTCATACATTAAAATCAGCCAGTTTTGTTTATGATTACATTTTTTTATTTATTTTTTTATTTTAAATTTCTTTACCGGGAAAATCCAACTGGGTAGGTACCCATTTTCAGCGGAGGCCCGGTGAGAAAAGCTCCACACAGAACAAAAGCTTGTAATACAATAAGATACATGACATAAGTTTGCTACAATATATATACAGTAACAGAAATGAATACATGAAGCTACAGATGCAACTTTCAGCATATAAAATACAATATTTCAGACTTACAGATACAAAAATCTAATAAAAGTACAGTGTTTAGAACACAGGGAACATTTCGAGTTGAAGCATTTCTAGGTGGTAATTAACATTTCAAGCTGAAGCATTTCTAGGTGGTAATTATATTAATCTGCACTGTGATTAGAGTTAGTACTAATGGTGTGACCTACTCATGCGCCTCTTAATTATTTGAGACACACTAGAATGAAAATGGGAAATTGTTAGCCTGGGCTGTTACATGGGCATAACCACGTGGTAGCTAAGTGATTTTTGAGAAGGTTTTTTTTAATTTTGTGATTAGGAGTGTTTTTAATGTTAGGAGGAAGACCATTCCAGGCATTTGCAATGTGAGATGAGTAAAGGGGATCACCAGCAGTGTTAGTGGACTTGGTGATTTGTAGGAGCGACTTATTAGCTGAGTGAAGAGGTTGATTGTTGGAGTAGGGTTGTATAATGTGTGAAAGGGCAGGAGTTTTATCCGACTGGTGCAATAATTTATGAGCCATGGTTAACTGGTTGTAAGTTAATGCAGAGGGAGCTCTAACCATGACAGTTTTAGGACAGTTAAAGCAAGAAAGTGGTGAGTTCTATGTGTGGAGACAGTTGCAAATGTTGCTATTTTGTTATACCATGTTTCTAATTTGTCAGTTTTTTAAGATTAGTTAGAATTGGGGAGCTGTAAAGAAGTGTTGACAGAAGGTGGGTTCTAGCAATGGTTACTCTGGTGGAGGCTATAAGGAAACTTCTGTTCCTGTAAAGCATTCCCAGCTTTTTGTGGGTTTTCTTGATGGTCTGTGCTATGTGGAAGTCAAAACTGTGTTTGTTATCAATTGTTATGCTGAGTAGCTTAGCCTGAGAGTCAGGAGTAATGACTGTATTGTTACTGGAGGTGATATGGAAGGTGGGGGGTTGAGGGATGAGTGTGGCAGAATATCATGAGTTTGGTTTTATTAGGATTCAGTATTAGCTGAAAGTTGGCTTACCAGATTTCTGTTTCACTAAATAACTTTTGTGTTGTTTCTTGGAGTTGTGGCACGGTTGTTGCTGTGCATATAAGCGTTGTATCATCAGCATATGGAGGCTTTGGAGATGGCAGTGTTTAGGTCATTGGTGAATATACTGAAGAATAGCGGTCCAAGTATGGATCCTTGTGGGACACCTAATGTGTGACTGGGAGTAGGGGGATAAGTCCTGTTGCCACTTTACAGCTTGATGGCAGCCTGTTAGGTAACTCTGAAACCAGGCAAGAGTGGGGGGACTAAAGTTAAGGTTGGATAGGAAGTTCACGAGCTTATGGTGGGAAACAGTATCGAAGGCCTTGGACATATCAAGGAAGACTGATGACACTAAATTCCCTTAATTTCTAAGTTTGTTGATGGTGTTGTTAAACTGAGGAGGGCAGTTGTGGTGTTATGATGGGGCCTAAAACCATGTTGGAATATAGCAAGTAGGTTGTTGGTGCAGAGATACTGTGGAAGTTGGGAATGTACGAAACAACCTTTGAACATTTAGTTAAAGTATTTCTACTAGCAGAGGATATAACCAGGTAGGCCCAATTATTGCTCATCACCAGCCTGGATGCTAGAACAGCTTTTGATTCAGTAAACTGGCACTTAATTCCATAATCCTTCAGTACTGAAAAATCTCCACTGTTTATTGCTTTTTTCAAGGGAATGTGTATGAATGCCACAGCGAGAATAAAAGTAGAGTTTGCATTGTCCCGATCTATTAACATAAGTTAGAGGACCACACAAGTGTGCCTGCCTCCCACCTATTATTTGCTTTGTACCTGGAGCTACTGGCATAAGGCTCAAAGGCTAGTACCTTTGATGAGTTCAGACAAAGGAATTTCCCATACATTATATTGTTTTATGCAGATGATCTCTTAATATCTCAGGACCAGACAATGACTTACAAGCAGTGCTTTAATATTAAGGAATTTGGGAGGATATCACGCTATAAGATTAAACACCCAAAAAACTAAAGCCATTATATTATGATATTAGATCCCAGGGCCAACACTATTAGGAATTTTCCCACTTCTGAGGGATTCAGACCTCATGGTTCATTTCTGTTAAAACTAACAGATGTACTGAATTTTTCTGGAAATGTCAACGGAACCATCTGGATTAGTTATAAAGAGTGGAGGCCCTACAGAAGGTTGTTCTACCTTTGGTTAAGTATGCAGCACAAAGTGTCTCTCTCCACTGAACTTCAGATTTACCTCTTGAATTAAAGAAAAACTGCTAATTTTCTTTGGACAAGGCAAGAGCCAATAACTTCATGGTAAGTTATAACATTACCCTTGAATCAAGGAGGCTTAGATGTACCTGATTTTTAGTACTACATGATTGCAGAAAGACTAAAAATGTTATATGCTACAGTTGAAATACAAAACAATCTCAAAACACTTTTATTTGAAAAGCTAGGTGACTTGCATGGATTATTTCTAAAGTTAAGCCTCCTGGTGGCATAAAGGGATGAACCTCTGACTACGACCCAAAAATCAGGGTTTGGCTACTGAAAGGAAGACAGGGGAGGATGGGTGGGTGCCTATCTTGAAGGGAGGGTGGTGGGTCTTGGATGGCTATTTATGTTCCTTGTGTAATGCGGCACAGGTTGCATACAGCACCAAAAAGTAGTGGTCAATCAGGAAAGGCAGGATCAATAGCTGCCCAGGCCCATGCTAGTATGTGAATGAATAAGAATACATAGATGAGGTGGGAGCATAAGTAGCCCAAAGAGTGATGTGGGTGGGCATGTCACCACTAGGGGGTGGGGTTAAGATAAATATACACCAAAAATGCCCTAATGGCCGGATTACCAGTAACAACACAAAGCCACCTCAGATACCTGTGCAGATGTTAGTATTACTTGGCCCAAAACCAAACTGGGTGAATCTGGACAGGTAGTAGGTCCCCATTGGCTGGGAACTAGAGCTGATGCGCAACTGAGGAGAGTTGATGGTCGGTAGGCTAGGAGGAAAAAAAAGTTAAAGAAACATTTTTCTGACGTTAAATAGAGGGATTTCCAGATAAGGTCACCATCAACAGTAGCAACAGTGTTACTGAAAGGGATCTAATGGGCAATGAAAGAGACCAGAATAGTATGGCGGTCGAAGAAGTGATACCAACAGGCAGTGATGTGGGAATACAATGGAAACTAAAGAGTTGCCCCACCCTGATCAACTGGGAATAGTTACTCAACAGGGGGAGCCATTAATCTGGGAGTAGATTAATAAACAAATATGGAGGGTAAAAGTTTCAGAAACATTGGTGTAATCGGATGTTAATGATCTTAAAAATTAAACCACATTCTGTGAAAAAATAATAGCCGTGGTGGATTTCCTTGCTGACAAAGATGGGAGGAGATTGTTACTAACAAAGGGCATGTTAGTACTGCACCTAAACTGTTAATGTGGTACAGATCGCAGGAGTTAACAGGTTTATAACGCGATAAGACAAGAATTTAGATACTCAGGTTATGTGGTAACTAATCTGTATGCAGTGGTGTAAGCGGATTCCGATTCCATTGATTACTACTAGTTCCATAAACTTTACATTTATTCTGGGGGGGTGGCAATTCCAGTTCAAATATTTACACACAGCCTCTCTCTGTCATAGATCTTTCCTTTGGCTTCTCTTTACCTTTTGAGATATGGAGAAAATACACTGGGACGCAGTATGCATATACTCCTGCAATGTAGAGAACTCAATTTATTTAAGACAGTTATAAGAAATTTGTGGTAAGTTATGGCCAATTCAGATTATAACTGCATCACTCTATTTGACTGAGATGTGGATAAACACTGGATCTCTTGGTAAACCAGAAACAATATACTGATGTTGGCATTCAAAAAGCACTGATGAAACCTACCAAAAGGAAAATAATTAACATAGTGAGGCAACTGCAAGAGATGGACCGGTCAGCAAATGATCACAAAGTGAAACAAAAAAAAAATCAGACTAATTTTTTTTTTTATTTTGTTAGCTGCAGAATTGGTAATTTGAGCATGGTCCTTTCCAATTCAGAGACATACAAATGAGCCGTTAATGAGCTTTTACTCATTGCAACCCTCCCAAGCGTGTGAAACACTTATTATCCCTGTAGCACTACTAGAGCACACAAGGAAAGCATCACTAGTGCTGCAGTGATATTTCCTCTGAACAGTCCCAATGTCTACAGTCTTATTTTAAAATAAACTATGTATTTTTATATTCTTCTGAACTACAAACAATGCATAATGTCCTGAAGTAGAGAACTGGCATATTGTTTTGTCTTAAGTAGTTTGTAACTGAGCTAGTTAGTTAGATAGTTAGTACTATGATCACCATAAACCATTTGCAGGCACAGCCTGGATGAATAAATTCCCTCAAAATAAAACAGAATAAATTCACACCGAGTAATCAAAGAAGGTTGATAACCCTGTAGACAATTGAAACAATAAGTAATTATTAACAGAGAGGAAAAACAAATGCAAATTAATTGTAGCAATAAACATGAGAGAGAACCAGCAGACGAGAATGTAGGTTAAAGTAGAAGCGATATAGTTGAGTGTTCTAATTTATTAGGCATGTTTGTGTAATTATGAAGCCTTATGGTCTGAACTGGTATTTATACAACAAGCTACAGTGTATGGTTTCATGTACTGGCAACAGTGCAGCTGTAATTATAACTGGAACCTTTTCTTTCCCAGGACTCCCTTGTAAAATGACTTGACCTCTGCAGATTTTTATTTGCTCAGCAAAACAAATAAATGGGGCTAGACCCTCAGTGGTATAACCATTGGTTCTACGTGATATGGTCACATTGACTAATGTTGCTGTGATGTCCTGACCCCTATGTAAAAAACAAAATGGGGAAAAGGGGGTTGAGGATAAAGATGATGAATGTATCAGACCAGTGCTATATTAAATACGCATATCTAGTTTCTAGCCATTATTCACTATTTTGTCCTTCTTCCACAACACGCTATTCATTTAAACTTTCCTTCTGTATTCATCTGGTTCATCCCTAAACGAGACAGAGTATTCATCAAGCATAAATAAATCATAAGAGCAAACCTTTTACTTATAGCACTGTATAAGATTCACCCATCCACCCATCCTCAACCTCCTTTCCCATTTTGCACGTCGGGTCGGAGTATCACTTCAGCAGTGACAATCATTTTAAGCCAAGGTTTACACTGCCAGGTGGCTAGCCCTGTCATGGTAGTTCATTTGCACCACACACATAGCACTGTATAAGATAACTGAAGGATAGCAGACTATGGGTTTATATAGCTGGCATATACAATCCATCTCAATTTCCAAATACTACCTCTGCCACACTTATGCAACAGATATTGCTTGCATTAGATAATGACACTACTTGGGATTTTTTTTCTGGAAGACTGGGAGCTGGGAAAAATCCACTAGAGCAAATTATCAGTATCTGTAGTTTGCAAAATACATGCCCAGGTGTTATACCAACAGCAGCTGTAGGCTAGAAATCAGATCACACCCTTCTAGATCTATACGTTAACATGCATGTCCCACATTACTGGTGATCTCCCTTGTCTGACAGAGACATCATCTGATCATTGCTGACTCCATGAAGTCTACACTGCTCTCACCACTCTCTCTCACCCAAGTTCGTACCTTGTCAGTGTCCATATGTACCTTAACTAATGTCCAGTCATCCCAACAACCTGCCTTATTCTTAGTCTGCCAAATTAGCACGCAGGATTAAGGCTCAGAACTGCTTTCTGAAGTTTAGGGTTTGATTCCCTCAGCCTCCATTTCCCTACTGGGTGAATCTCAGTACATCACTTAACTAGATAGTGCTGTTGGGAAATTGGTCTGAGCTTCACAATTGTCATTTGGGCCACTTCCATAATAACAAAATATGGATGCTGTTCTGTTTCCGGAAATTGCAGCCTTTCATACATCTAGTTTAAATGTCCTTTTCAGCACTATTATGGACCTTTTGATCACCTTTAGAAATTCTCCCACATCCCGTTTCACACACTGTTTTTCAGGATGCATGTATATCTATGTCTATCTATAAATCTAAAATCTCTCTCTCTCTGCCTATATATATATATATATATATATATATATGTATGTATATACACACACAGCAAGAGAGATTTAAATACAGACATAAATATGAAATACATATTATATTATATGCAAAAAACAAAGCAAATGACTAAAGGGTGGTCTGTAACAATAGAAAAAAATCCAAGAGATATAAAACAGACCATCCACCACAGCTGAAAGCAAACATTTATTCGAACAAAAAAAATATCTAAAAGGATAAGTGCTTTCACACAATATAGTGCTTCATCAAATCCATAAAATCAATTAGAAACAGCTCAAATTTAAACCATAATCTACCGATCAAAAGTTAGGGACTCAATGAGGTAATGGTCAAGCCTGTAGAACAGGTTTTAAGAGGACATTAGCATTCAAACCTGGGGATCTATGCGCCTGTAGGCACATTATCCACATCAATTCCAAAAGTTCAGTTTTATTAACAATATCACCACCACTGTGTCCAAGCATTTCTGGAAGTGTAAATTTAAAAGAATGTCCCTCATTAACATTAATATGTTTAAACAAAGCATTCATGGAGTTTTTCCTCCTAATATCACCCATATGCCGCAACACACGTTTTCAAATTCTTATTAGCTTTGCCTACATAAAAAGGCAACACATTGTGTGCAATGCGCAATATACACCAAATTATTGGATTTACAGTCAGAATAAAATTCAAACTTGTACTCCCTATATGTAATAGGGTGAATAAAAACATTTCTACTAGAAATAAACTTACAGGCATTGCATGACTTACAAGGAAAAAACCCTTTTCTTTCAGTTAAAGATCTATCTGATCTAAATGATATATAACACAGCTGCCTCCTAAGTGAAAGGTTATTCCTGAAAGTAAAATGGGGTCTGTCACTCAAATTGCTCTGACTCTATTATCTGATAACAAGACAGGCCAATTTTTATGAATAACGTCACAGACCAATGTAATATTACTGCTGTAAGTTAAGATAATATAATATTTAGACATAGCTTTTTTATTATTTTCACTGCTACTATCATTCCCTCTCAAGAAATAAGGCTTTCCAACAGTAGCTCTCAAACTATGGATCTTTAGAGATGTGCTGTTTACATCTCTTTGATATCCCCTTTTCTTAAAGTCAGTCCTTAACCTCTCTGATGTCATTCGATACTCATCATCATTAGTATAAATCCTTGACAGCCTAAGAAATTAACCATTCGTGACATTCTTATACATGAGTAGGATTCATGCTGGTCCTATGTAATAAACCGTTATTCCTGCATGCCTTCCTATAGAGAGATGTAGCTACGTGTTTGTACCGAAGCATAATCGAAACATCAAGAAAGTCAATATTTTCATATGAATGTTGAACAGTGAACCTAAAACAAGCTGAGCTGCTTTCTAAAACAGAAACAAAATCTTGTAATAAACTAAAAGATCCATCCCACAGCATAAAAACATCATCAACAAAACATTTATAAAAAATTAGATGTCGCTTATAAGTATAATCTGACTGAACTACCTCAGATTCCCAGTTAGCTAAAACCAAGTTGGCATAGCTGTTAGCACAGGGTGTGCCCATGGCCAAACCCTGATTCTGTCAATAAAAATCTTTATCAAACACAAAAATATTGCACTGTAAAACCATCTCCAGAAGGGCACAAATCAAACTTATATGCTGAGTGGAGTATTCACTATACCTATGTAAAAAAGACCTAATAGACTCAAGCCAAAATCAATCGGAATAACAAAGAACAATGTACAAATATCCAGAGTAACTAAAAGAAATGTCCTATTCGAAAAATCAGGTTGACGTGTACATTCACCAAAAGTCCAAAAGAAATCCTCTGTGTCCATAAGTACAGCAGGAGCTTTAAGAAGAAGTCCATTCAGCTGTCATTCTACAAAAATGGAAGAAGGTTCTGTAACCCAACCTTGCCCCAAAACAAAGGGGTACATCGGTGGATTAACCAAGTCTTTGTGAACATTCGGTAGACCTAGTATCAAAGGAATATGAGGATGTTCAACTAAGTACTTAAATAGTTCTTGAGTTAAACACCAGTTAGGAGCATATCATATAAGTGCTCATGTACTTCACTGATAAGTCTATTAACCTCAACTTTAGTTAACTGCATGAATGTCTCAGAAGGAGTTCTCTCATACAACTGTTGTAAAAGTTAGTATCCAAGATAACAGTAGCCCCTCCCTTGTCTGCAGGTTTAAAAACAATATCAACATTAGTACACAGCTCTTTCAAAGTTAAAACTTAATTGGAAGTTAACTTATATAAAATGTAAATCACAGGTTTACTAAGTAAATCATAGAGCTCATTCTCTCATGCCATGAGAAACGCATTAATCACAGGATGCAACTGCGGATTAAACAGTCTCGGTTTAGTGAAGTGTTGAACTTCACTAATGTTTAAATTGGCAAAAAGCAACTTAATAGCTACATTCCTTTTAAACAATCTTAAATCAGTTAACACTTCAGTGACCTTCGAAGGCCTAGCTGGAACAAAGGACAGCCCTCTGTTAAGCAGATCCATATGAGCCTGAGGCAGTTCAAATGAAGATATATTGATAACTAAGTCATTTGTGATGTTTGAAGTAATTCCTTAAGTCGATGTTCATAGGACAGCCGAGGTCTCTTCTGTCCATGACTGAGAGAGCACCCTCTCTTTGGATTTAACGTAAGATTGCTCTAGACAGGTAGAGATGGAAAAACAGAAGAAGAAGCTGATGTTCCATTAGTAACCTTTGATCTAGCTCCTCCTGTTGAATGCTGATTGGTTGTGCTTTTGAGGGAAGATTCAAGCATTGTTTCTAAATTACTAGATTCGCTCACTGATTTCTGTGGTAGTTGTACAGGCTTATTAACTGAAGAAGTATTATCAGTATGGATTAAAGGCTCTCTAGTGCCTGAGCGATCAGACGATCTAGGTCATACAAATATATTACCATCTTTAAAGTCAGCATAATCTCGCTCATGCTTTTTAATTTTAAGTTGATGTAAATGGCCATCATACCTTACAACACTGATTAAAATTGTATCTATCTTGTCCATAAATAGCTCACTTTCAAACCTAGTGAACATCCCTCGCAGTAACTTTTCAATTTTCTCTACCAAGTCTCTCTCAATAGGTGTAAAAAAAATTATAAGGAGTCTAATGTAATTAAAACTAAGCTCCAAATTTAAGGCCTGACATTTACCTAATAAATCAGAATTTGGAATTGAAGTCGATAATGTGTCTACAGGCACATAGATCCCCAGGTTTCAATGCTAATGACCCCTTAAAACCTGTTCTACACACTCGGCCATTACATCGAGTGCTTAACTTTTAGTTGGTAGATTATGGCTTAAATTTGAGCTATTTCTAATTGATTTTTATGGCTTTGATGAAGCACTATATTGTGTGAAAGCACTTACCCTTTTAGATATTTTATTTTTATTCAAACAAATTTATGCTTTTAGCTGTGGTGGTTGGTCTGTTTTGTATTTCTTAGATCTTATATATATATATATATATATATATATATATATATATATATATATATATATATATATATATATATATATATATATATATGGCCAGTGATAAGTGGTGGAAGTTTCACTTCATTGATATTTGGTTTCTGCCTTATATAAGTGGTACATTTTGGCTTATTTTCTGCTTAAACTCTGAGCCTTGGCTGGCTAAGACATACCTGCAATCAACTGGACGTATAAGTGAATTTAAGTAAATCTTTATCTGCACTTTTTTAAAATAATACACCATATAAATTGATTTATTTGTGTTGCATTGAATATGATCTAGCTGGAAGTTGTGGCTCTGTTTGTTCAGTTAATGCCTGTTAGAATTTAGTGCTAGTTAGAATTCCTGCATAGCCAGTGATAAGTGGTGGGAGTTTCACTTCAATGATATTTGGTTTCAGCCTTATATAACAGGTACATTTTGGATTATTTTCTGCTTAAACTCTGAGTTTTGACCGGCTAACACCTACCTGCAATCAACTGGATATATAAGTGAATTTAAATAAATCTTTATATGCACTTTTTTCAAACAATACAGCATTTAAATTTATTTATTTGTGTTGCTTTGAATACTATCTAGCTGTAAGTTGTGGCTCTGTTTTTTTAGTTAATGCTTGTATAGAATTTAGTGCTAGTCAGAATTCCTGCATAGCCAGTGATAAGTGGGGGAAGTTTCACTTCATTGATATTCGGTTTTTACCTTATATAAGTGGTACATTTTGGAATATTTTATGCTTAAACTCTGCGCTTTGGCCGGCTAAGATCTACCTGCAATCAACTGGACGTATAAGTGAATTTAAATAAATCTTTATGTGCTCTTTTTTCAAATAATACAGCATTTAAATAGATTTATTTGTGTCGCATTAAATACTATCTAGATGGAAGTTGCGGCTCTGTTTGTTCAGTTAATGCTTGTTAGAAATTAATGCTAGTTGGAATTCCTGCATAGCCAGTGAGAAGTGAGAGAAGTTTCAATTCACTGATATTCGGTTTCTGCCTTATATAAGTAGTACATTTTGGAGTATTTTCTGATGAAACTCTGAGCTTTGGCTGGCTAAGACCTACCTGCAATCAACTGGATGTATAAGTGAATTTAAGTAAATCTTTATCTGCACTTTTTTCAAATAATACAGCATTTAAATTGATTTATTTATGTTGCATTGAATACTATCTAGCTGGAAGTAGTGGCTCTGTTTGTTCAGTTAATGCTTATTAGAATTTAGTGCTAGTTAGAATTCCTGCATAGCCAGTAATATGTGGGGGAAGTTTCACTTCATTGATATTCATTTTCTGCCTTACGTTAGTTGTACATTTTGGATTATTTTGTTCTTAAACTCTGAGCTTTGGCCGGCTAAGACCTACCTGCAATCAACTGGATGTATAAGTGAATTTAAGTAAATCTTTATCTGCACTTTTTTCAAATAATACAGCATTTAAATTGATTTATTTGTGTTGCATTGAATACTATCTATCTGGAAGTGGTGGCTCTGTTTGTTCAGTTAATGCTTGTTAGAATTTAGTGCTAGTTAGAATTCCTGCATAGCCAGTGATAAGTGGGGGACGTTTCACTTCATTGATATTCAGTTTCTGCCTTATATAAGTGGAACATTTTGGATTATTTTCTGCTTATACTTTGAGCTTTGGCCGGCTAAGACCTATCTGCAATCAAATGGATGTGTAAGTGAATTTAAGTAAATGTTTATCTGAACTTTTTTAAAATAATACACCATTTAAATTAATTTATTTGTGTTGCATTGAATACTTCCTAGCTGGAAGTTCTGGCTCTGTTTTTTTCAGTTAATGCTTGTTAGAATTTAGTGCTAGTTAGAATTCCTGCATAGCCAGTGATTAGTGGGGGAATTGATTTCATTGATATTCCGTTTCTGCCTTATATAAGTGGTACATTTTGGATTATTTTCTGCTTAATGTATGAGCTTTGGCCAGGTAAGACCTTCCTGCAATCATCTGGATGTATAAGTGAATTTAAGTAAATTTTTATCTGTACTTTTATCAAATAATACAGCATTTAAATTGATTTATTTGTGTTGCATTGAATATTATCAAGCTGGAAGTTGTGGCTCTGTTTGTTCAGTTAATGCTTGTTAGAATTTAGTACTAGTTAGAATTCCTGCATAGCTAGTGATAAGTGGTGGAAGTTTCACTTCAATGATATTTGGTTTCAGCCGTATGTAACTGGTACATTTTGGATTATTTTCTGCTTAAACTCTGAGCACTGGCCGGGTAAGACCTACCTGCAATCAACTGAACCTATAAGTGAATTTAAGTAAATCATTACCTGCACTTTTTTCAAGTAATACAGCATTTAAATTGATTTATTTGAGTTGCATTGAATACCATTTAGCTGGAAGTTGCAGCTCTGTTTTTTCAGTTAATGCTTGTTAGAATTTAGTGCTAGTTAGAATTTCTGCATAGCCCGTGATAAGTGGGGGAAGTTTCACTTCATTGATATTCGGTTTTTACCTTATATAAGTGGTACATTTTGGATTATTTTTGTGCTTAAAATTTGAGCTTTGGCCGGGTAAGACCTACCTGCAATCAACTGGATGCATAAGTGAATTTAAGTAAAACTTTATCTGCACTTTCTTCAAATAATACAGCATTTAAATTGATTTATTTGTGTTGCATTGAATACTATCTAGCTGGAAGTTGTGGCTCTGTTTTTTCACTTAATGCTTGTTAGAATTTAGTGCTAGTTAGAATTCCTGCAATACCAGTGATAAGTGGGGGAAGTTTTACTTCAATGATATTTGGTTACTGCCTTATATAAGTGGTACAGTTTGGATTATTTTCTGTTTAAACTCAGAGCTTTGGCAGGCTAAGACCTACCTGCAATCAAATGGACATATAAGTGAATTTAAGTAAATCTTTATATGCACTTTCTTCAAATAATACTGCATTTAAATTGCTTTATTTGTGTTGCATTGAGTACTATCTAGCTGGAAGTTGTGGGTCTGTTTTTCAGTTAATGTTTGTTAGAATAACGTACCTCCTTGGACTACATGAAAAGAGACATTGAGGAGCTCTCTGATTATGTAGCCCAGGCAGGTATGACCCTGACCTTGAGCAGTATCCTACCTTCACCAAGAATGATGCCACAATACAGAGATAAGATGATCAGCTTTAACAATTGGCTTAAACTCTGGTGTCATTCAAAGGGGATCCAATGTCTGTCTGCCTGGGATGACATGCTGGACAAGCCACGCTGCTTCATGAGGGACAGCTTGCACCTGTCACCCTGGGATTCCGGATATTGGCAAAGGCTCTTGCCACCCCATAGTGCCTTTTAGGCAAGGCTCAAATTCTAAACCTACCACCCTAGAACACAAAAAGGAAAAAACTAAGGGTAATGCTGCTCAATGCCAGAAGTCTAAATCTCAAAATGCACGACTCGAGGCCCTTCTCAGTATGGAGAACATCGATGTCTGTGCAGTGACAGAAACCTGGTTCAAGGCTCCTGAGAGCACCCCAGCACTATCAGGTTTTACCTCTTATCATGCTCCGCCCCAAAATCCGGACAATACCAAGAAAGGAGGGGGTATCCATATTCATCAAGGACACCCACACCTCAAGACTGGTGGCAACGCACGATGCATCGGAGACCATCCAGGTGCAATTAACCATAGGCAAGACTGCTCTGCAAATTGTAGCATGTTACAGGCCACCCTCACAAACTCAGGAACCTCACATGGCCTTCCTGAAAACACTAGAGGGATAAATGTATCACCAAACACCATCATACTAGGTGACTTCAATTACCCTAATATAGACTGGGAACACTACTCAAGCCCAAACACCCTAGCCCAAAAGTTCCTGGAATTCATAAACTCAAATGCCATGGAACAACTAGCCACCATCCCCACAAGAGGAGAAAACATACTTGATCTCATCATCACGAACATGGGAGCACAATGTTCAACACCGGAAGTATACCCCTCACTGGTGAGATGAGATCAGAAATTAATCTCGCTGGAGGTCGTCATCCGAGCCCGATCTGAAATAAAAAAGACGACAGAAAAGAACTTGTCAAAGCGGAGTTCACACTTCTAAAGACTAGTGTGGTCTCCTTTAAGGCCCCGAGCGGAAAACAGTACTCAAGCCGCTGAATCACTTACAAATGCCTTCTACCAGCACCTGCAGGACTGCATGGATAAGGCAATCCCAAGCAAAACAAAGACTCTTTGTACCAAAGGCAGCGTCCAGTCTGGTGGACCCCAGCCATAAACAAACTCTACAACAAAAGGAGGAAGCTACTACAAGATAGAGCAAAATCCTTAAAAGGTAAGACACCCTTGATCACTATAAGTAAAAACTAAGAGCTCTCATAAAATCATCCAAAGCAAATTTTGAGAGAAAAATAGCTAAAGACTCAAAAGACAATCATAAGGCCTTCTTTAGCTATGTTAGAAACCTGGGAGGAAACTCCCAGATATGCTCAGAACTAGTTCAAAATGATGTGAAGATTACTGATCCTACAGACATTGCCAACATACTGGCTGACAGGTTCAGTGCAAACTTCTCCCCCCCCTCCCCCCCAAAAGGAGAGATATCTATACCAAGCGATTGCAGCCCCCCAAATATCTCCAATGCCCAAATGAGAACTGCTCTCTCCAAAGCAAAAAACACAGCATCCATGGGACCTGATGGTGTCCCCGGCTGTGTGCTCCACGAACTCAACGAGGAATTAAACCCACAGCTAGGACAGCTGTTTAATCATAGTCTTACCTCTGGATACGCATCAGGAGTGGCACTGCAACTGTGGTCCCACTTCACAAAGGCGGTGCCTCCACCGACCCTGGAAATTACCGCCCATTAGCTTGACAAGCCTTATCTGCAAAGCCATGGAGAGGATCATAATGGACCTCATAAATAAAGATATAGGAATTTGCAGACTTTGGATCCATCCCAGTTTGGCTTTGTCAAAGGCAGATCATGCCTTCTAAACTTGGTTGACTTTTTCAAACAGTCACCAAAGCCATTGATGAGGGAAAGGCAGTCCATACAGCCTACCTCAATCTGGCGAAGGCCTTGATACAATACCCCACTCGGGTATCATTGAAAAACTCATCAGCTTAAAGTTAACCCATACATCACAAGATGGGTTGCAAACTGGCTGAGTGACAGAACCCACAGGGTCAGAGTTGCTGGCGCCATGTCAGACTCAAAGCCTGTCACAAGTGGTGTACCACAGGGCTCAGTTCTGGGCCCACTCTTGTTTGGCATCTACTTTTCCAAGTACAAGCAAACACAGGAGGGTTATGGCTGACAAAGTTTGCAGATGACTGCAAACTGGGCCATAGTAGAAAACACATCTGACACAGATATCCTTCAGAAGGGTCTCACAGAAACGGATAACTGGTGCCAGAGCCATGGCCTAAAGTTAAATGCCAAAAATGCATAGTCATACCCTTCGAAAAACAAGGTTACCCCTAGCTACCAAATAGGTGGCAATCCACTGAGCACAGAAGAAGTTATCAGGGACCTGGGGACCCAGGTTGATAGTAGTCTGTCATTCGACACCCATGTAGCTAAAGTAGTTAGGAAGACCTTCTACATTGCCCACCTTATCATGAAGGGATTCTCATCTAGATCAAGGGAGGTCATAGTCTCCTATACTCATCACTCATCAGACCAATGATTGAGTACAATGCCCCATTCGAATGTATCTGACCCGACACTTGCAGCAGCTGGAGGCCACAAAAGTTCCTCACCAAAAGGATAAAGGGTCTCAAACATCTGTCCTATGCTGCCCGACTGAAAGAACTCCAGCTCTATTCAGTCGCCACGCTTGCTCAGAGGTGACCTTTGCCTAACATACAAGGCCATGTCAAACCCAGATTTGATGAATATGCTTCACCTCAAAAATCTAGATCCGTCAGAGCCACAAGGGCGGGAGACTTAAACCTCGACACGGCTATTAATAGGACGTGCTGGAGGGATAGATTCATCACCCAAAGACTCCCTATGCTGTGGAATAAAATCCCGGTATATGTGAGGCAGAGCACCTCGCTGGCCTTGTTCAAGAGAAATCTTGACCAATGGATGGGAGATCGCAGATATACCCCAGGGATTACCTCAGTGTCACTGCTCGACAGAGGCACAGCAAAATAATGGGTATAGTTCCCCATACTAAAGGGGTGGCGTAAGCCACAAAATTATGAGCTAGGCTTGTAAATGCCCTCGGGCAGATAGCCTAGTATGAACCTATGAACCTATGAATTTAGTGCTAGTTAGAATTCCTGCATAGCCAGTGATAAGTGGGGGAAATTTCACTTTATTGATATTAACTTTCTGCCTTATATAACTGGTACATTTTGGATTATTTTCTGTTTAAACTCTGAGCTTTGACTGGCTAAGACCTACCTGCAATCAACTGGAAGTATAAGTGAATCTTTATCTGCACCTTTTTCAAATAATACAGCATTTAAATTGATTTATTTGTGCTGTGTTGAATACTATCTAGCTGGAAGTTGTGGCTCTGTTTGTTTAGTTAATGCTTGTTAGAATTTAGTGCTAGTTAGACATCCTGCATAGCCAGTGATAACTGGGGAAGTTTCACTTCATTAATATTCAAGTTCTGCCTTATATAAGTGGAACATTTTGGATTATTTTCTGCTTAAACTCTGAGCTTTGGCTGGCTAAGACCTCCCTGCAATCAACTGGACGTATAAGTGAAGTGAAGTAAATCTTTATCTGCACTTTTTTCAAATAATACAGCATTTAAATTGATTTATTTGTGCTGCATTGAAAACTATCTAGCTGGAAGTTGTGGCTCTGTTTTTTCAGTTAAAGTTTGTTAGAATTTAGTGCTAGTTAGAATTTCTGCATAGCCAATGATAAGTGGGGGAAGTTTCACTTCATTGATATTCAGTTAATGCCATATATAAGTCGTATATTTTGGATTTTGTTCTGCTTAAACTCTGAGCTTTCGCCGGCTAAGACCTACATACAATCAACTCGATGTATAAGTGAATTTAAGTAAATCTTTATCTGCACTTTTTAAAAATTATACAGCATTTAAATTGATTTATTTATGTTGCATTGAATACTCTCTAGCTCGAAGTTGTGGCTCTGTTTTTTCAGTTAATGCTTGTTAGAATTTAGGGCTAGTTAGAATTCCTGCATAGCCAGTGATAAGTGGGGGAAGTTTCACTTCATTGATATTCAGTTTCTGACTTATATAAGTGGTACATTGTGTATTATTTTCTGCTTAAACTCTGAGCTTTGTCCGGGTAACACCTACTCGCAATCAACTGGACCAATAAGTGAATTTAAGTAAATCTTTATCTGCACTTTTTTCAAATAATACAGCATTTAAATTGATTTATTTGTGTTGAATTGAATACTATCTGGCTGGATGTTGTGGCTGTTTTTTCAGTTAATGCTTGTTAGAATTTAGTGCTAGTTAGAATTCCTGCATAGCCAGTGAAAAGTGGGAGAAGTTTCCCTTTAATGATATTGCTTTTCTTCCTTATATAAGTGGTACATTTTGGATTTTTTTCTGCTTAAAATCTGAACCCTGGCTGGCTAAGACCTACCTGCAATCGACTGGATGTATAAGGAAATTTAAGTAAATCTTTATCTGCACTTTTTTCACATAATACAGCATTTAAATTGATTTATTTGTGCTGCATTGAATACTATCTAGCAGGAAGTTGTGGCTCTGTTTTTTAAGTTACTGCTTGTAAGAATTAAGTGCTAGTTAGAATTCCTGCATAACCGGGATAAGTGAGGGAAGTTTCACTTCATTGATATTCGGTTCTGCATAATATAAGTGGTACATTTTGGATTCTTTTCTGCTTAAACTCTGAGCTTTGGCTGGAAAAGACCTACCTGCAATCAACTGGACGTATAAGTGAATTTAAGTAAATCTTTATCTGCACTTTTTTCACATATTACAGCATTTAAATTCATTTCTTTGCATTGCATTGAATACTATCAAGCTGGAAGTTGTGGCTCTGTTTGTTTAGTTAATGCTTGTTAGAATTTACTGCTAGATAGTATTCCTGCATAGCTAGTAATAAGTGGGGGAAGTTTCACTTCATTGATATTCGGTTTCTGCCATGTATCAGTGGTACATTTTGGATTATTTTCTACTTAAACTCAGCTTTGGCTGGGTAAGACCTTCCTGTAATCAACTGGATGTATATGTGAAATTAAGTAAATCCTTATCTGCACTTTTTTCAAATACAGCATTTAAATTGATTTATTTGTGCTGCATTGAATACTATCTAGCTGGAAGTTGTGGCTCTGTTTGTTTAGTTAATGCTTGTTAGAATTTAGTGCTGGTTAGAATTCCTGCATAGCCAGTGATAAGTGGGAGAAGTTTCACTTCATTGATATTCAGTTAATGCCTTATATAAGTGGTACATTTTTGGATTTTTTTCTGCTTAAACTGCGAGCTTTGGCCAGCTAAGCCCTACCTGCAATCAACTCGATGTATAAGTGAATTTAAGTAAATCTTTATTTGCACTTTTTTAAAATTATACAGCATTTAAATTGATTTAATTGTGTTGCATTGAATACTATCTAGCTGGATGTTGTGGCTCTGTTTTTTCAGTAAATGCTTGTTAGAATGTAGTGCTAGTTAGAGTTCCTGCATAGCCAGTGATAAGTGGGGGACATTACACTTCACTGATATTCAGTTTCTGCCTTATATAAGTGGTACATTTTGGCTTATTTTCTGCTTAAACTATGAGCTTTGGCCGGGTAATTAACTGGATGGATAAGTGAATTTAAGTAAATCTTTATCTGCACTTTTTTCAAATAATACAGCATTTGAAATGATTTATGCTGCATTGAATACTATCTAGCTGGAAGTTGGGGCTCTGTTTTCTAAGTTAATGCTTGTAAGAATTTTGTGCTAGTTAGATATCCTGCATAACCAGTGATAAGTGGGGAAAGTTTCAATTTATTGATATTCGTTTTTTTCCTTATAAAAGTGGTTCATTTTGGAAAATTTTCTGCTTAAACTCTGAGCTTTGGCCGTCTAAGGCCTACCTGCAATCAACTGTAACTATAAGTGAATTTAAGTAAATCTTTATCTGCACTTTTTTCAAATAATACAGCATTTAAATTGATTTATTTGTGTTGCATTGAATACTATCTAGCGGGAAGTTGTGGCTTTGTTTTTTCAGTTAATGCTTGTTAAAATTTAGTGCTAGTTAGAATTCCTGCATAGCTAGTGATAAGTGGGGAAAGCTTCACTTTATTGATATTCGGTTTCTTCCTTCTACAAGTGGTTCATTTTGGATTATTTTCTGCTTAAACTCTGAGCTTTGGTCAGCTAAGACCTACCTGCAATCAACTGGATGTATAAGTGAATTTAAGTAAATCTTTATCTGCACCTTTTCCAAATAATACAGCATTTAAATTGATTTATTTGTGCTGCGTTGAATACTATCTAGCTGGAAGTTGTGGCTCTTTTTGTTCAGTTAATGCTTGTTAGAATTTAGTGATAGTTAGATCTCTTGCATAGCCAGTGATAAGTCGGGGATGTTTCACTTCACTGATATTCAGTTTCTACCTTATATATGGGGTACATTTTGGATTATTATCTGCTTAACCTCTGAGCTTTGGCCTGCTAAGACCTACCTGCAATCAACTGGACTTATAAGTGAATTTAAGTAAATCTTTATCTGCACTTTTTTCAAATAATACAGTATTTAAATTTATTTATTTGTGTTGCATTGAATACTATCTACCTGGAAGTTGTGGCATTGTTTTTTCAGTTAATGTTTGATAGAATTTAGTGCTAGTTAGAATTCCTGCATAGCCAGTGATAAGTGGGGAAGTTTCACTTCATTGATATTCAGTTTCTGATTTACACAAGTGGTACATGTTGGATTATGTTCTGCTTATACTCTGAGCTTTGGCTAAGACCTACCTGCAATCAACTGGATGTATAAATGAATTTAAAAAAATGTTTATCTGCACTTTTTTCAAATAATACAGCATTTTAATTGATTTATTTGTGTTGCATTGGATACTATCTAGCTGGAAGTATTGGCTCTGATTTTTCAGTTAATGCTTTTTAGAATTTAGTGCTAGTCAGAATTCCTGCATAGCCTGTGATAAGTGGGGGAAGTTTCACAACATTGATATTCGGTTTCTGCCTTATAAATGTGGTACATTTAGGATTGTTTTCTGCTTAAACTCTGAGCTTTGGCCGTCTAAGACCTACCTGCAATCAACTGGACGTATAAGTGAATTTAAGTAAATCTTTATCTGCACTTTTTTCAAGTAATACAGCATTTAAATTGATTTATTTATGTTCCATTGAATACTATCTAGCTGGAAGCTGTAGCTCTGTTTTTTCAGTTAATGTTTGTTAGAATTTAGAATTCCTGCATAGCCAGTGATAAGTGGGGGAAGTTTTACTTCATTGATATTCGGTTTCTGCCTTAAATAAGTCATTCATTTTGGATTATTTTCTGCTTAAACTCTGAGCTTTGGCCAGCTTAGACCTACTTGCAATCAACTGGATGTATAACTGAATTTAAGCAAATCTTTATCTGCACCTTTTTCAAATAATACAGCATTTAAATTAATCTGTGCTGCATTGAATACTATCTAGCTGGAAGTTATGGCTCTGTTTGTTTAGTTAATGCTTGTTAGAATTTAGTGCTAGTTAGAATTCCTGCATAGCCACTGATAAGTGGGGGAAGTTTCACTTCATTGATATTTGGTTAATGCCTTATATAAGTGGTGCATTTTGGATTTTTTTTCTGCTTAAACTCTGAGCTTTCGCCGGCTAAGCCCTACCTGCAATCAACTCGATGTATCAGTGAATTTAAGTAAATCTTTATCTGCACTTTTTAAAAATTATACAGCATTTAAATTGATTTAATTGTGTTGCATTGAATACTATCTAGCTGGAAGTTGTGGCTCTGTTTTTTCAGTAAATGCTTGTTACAATTTAGTGCTAGTTAGAATTCCTGCATAGCTATTGATAAGTGGGGAAAGTTTCACTTTATTGATTTTTGGTTTCTTCCTTTTATAAGTGGTTCATTTTGGATTATTTTCTGCTTAAACTCTGAGCTTTGGCCGTCTAAGACCTACCTATCAAATGATCTATAAGTGAATTTAAGTAAATCTTTATCTGCACTTTTTTTCAAATAATACAGCATTTAAATGGATTTATTTGTGTTGCATTGAATACTATCTAGCTGGAAGTTGTGGATCTGTTTTTTCAGTTAATGTTTTTTAGAATTAAGTGCTAGTTAGAATTCTTGCATAGCTAGTGATAAGTGGGGGAAGTTTCACTTTATTGGTATTCGGTTTCTGCCTTATATAAGTGGTTCATTTGTGATTATTTTCTGCTTAAACTCTGGGCTTTGGCCGGCTAACACCTACCTGCAATCAACTGGATGTATAAGTGAATTTAAGTAAATCTTTATCTGCATCGTTTTCAAATAATACAGCATTTAAATTGATTTATTTGTGCTGTGTTGAATACTATCTAGCTGGAAGTTGTGGCTCTGTTTGTTCAGTTAATGCTTGTTAGAATTTAGTGCTAGTTAGAATTCCTGCATAGCCAGTGATAAGTGGCGGACGTTTCACTTCACTGATTTTCGGTTTCTATCTTATATAAGGGGGTTCATTTTGGATTATTAGTTGTAGCAGGACATGTAGCTTACGTCCTTCTAAGTTGGGAACTGCTGATTGAAGGCTCAGTGTCTGTTATGCTAAAAGTGTATTAATTCTGGTTTAAGTACATGGGCTTCAGGCCAGTCATTTTACATTAAGAAGGTTTGTGGTCTGCACTCTTGTGGGAGGAGAGGTTGGACTCTGCCCTTCTGAGCTGGGAATTTCTGGTTTGAGGCTTATAGTGCCTGCATATCTGAACTCTTTCTTACTGAAATTCGTGTGCCGTGTTTGCTGTCGCATAAACTAGATTCAGGCCTGCTGAATCTAGCTTTGTTTGTATAACTTGAGCACTAATCCAGGCCTTCTGTTTTTTTTGGAGAAGATTCCCCTGCATGCCAGTGGCAGGAGTGTGCAGTTAGAACTTGTCTGATTGAAGACTACAGGAACAGGGCTCAGTTTTGAGATTTTTTTACTACTTAATTAGGTAATTTGTTTAAAAGCCTTTTCTGATTGCTTGAAGCCATCTAAAGCTGTTTTAAGTGTATTTTTTACTGTTTATAGTCATTTAAAGCTGTTTTAAGTATTTTTTTTACTGTTTTTGCCTTATCTTTTCAAAAAACAATTTTCCTTGTTTCCCACCTTTCTAAGCTAGTATAGTCCAGTTTTCAGGGCTGTGTTACAAGTTTCTGAGTTGCCCATACCTTACTTGGATAGAAGGAGGTTTCTCTGTTCACCTGTGAGAGAGGGAGCTTTGAGCAGCCATCTGTCCCTGGAGGAGTGGTCCCAGCCCAGAAATTAGTAGTTTATAGGCCATTTTGGGCTAATTTCTATCTCTTTCATTTCCCTGCTGTAAAAACCATGTTTGCACGGTTTTGCACATCTGGGCAGCACCAGTTAGCTAGGGCTAATTTATTCCTGGTTCCACCAAGTCTCCTCTTCAGTTTTTCCCTTGAAGGTAGTCTAACTCTCAACCTAAGCACTTACAAAGCATCCTACAGTCCAGCGCTTGCTCAGACATAATAGCAAACACTAATATACCCCGACACTTGATTGCCCAGCAGGGCAAGGTTCATTATTCACTCCTCACCAACCAAGCGACTAAGCAGCTCACCCTACTATTCAGGCATGACCAAAGGGCAATTTCAGGTATACTCTTCAGTCCAGCTGGTGAACCTGGGTATCCTGAGGCAATGTTACAACTGCCTCATGTACACAGACAACCCTCTCCTCCTACCACAAAACATTAACATACGCGAGAGATGCAATTATATAGCTAAACTGGAGGCTAAGCTCTCTTCACCCAAGACTGAAACAGGCAGTCATAAGGAGAAGGTTAACACTTGTACCACACCTCCAGCCTCACACAGACATACTAAACCAGCACTGGCAAAAAATACACATAAATACACGAAATTATACTCAGAGGCTCTAAATAAAAACCCGTTAAAGCATCAGAGACCTCCAAAGCAGACATCCAAAAAACCTGCACCTCCCATCACAAACCAGACAACACATAAAACACAAAATCAGTGTGCCGCACAATCACAGCCCTTAAGGCGAAATAACATACCTAACACACTAGTAATAGGTGACTCTATAGTCAGGCACACTGACGTCCCACTCACTAGGCTGGACAAGGAGAAGGTTACTGTTAGCTGCCTGTCGGGAGCCAGAATCCACCACATAACACAAGCATTCAGGTCACTCCAGAACAAGTACAAATATGACTCTGTCATTATTCATGTTGGTGTAATTGACCTGAGATGTACCTCCCTGGACTACATGAAAAGAGACATGGAAGAGCTCTCTGATCATGTAGCCCAGGCAGGTATGACCCTGACCCTGAGTAGCATCCTGCCCTCACCAAGAATGATACTGCAGTATAAAGAAAAAATGATCAATTTCAACAATTGGCTAAGCTTCTGGTGTCATTCAAAGGGGATCCGGTGTCTGTCAGCCTGGGGCAACATGCTCGACAAGCCTCATTGCTTCACAAGAGACAGCTTGCACCTGTCACCCCTAGGCTTTCAAATACTGGCCAAGGCTCTTGCTGCCCCCATAGTGCCTTTTTAGGCAAGGCTCAAAAGTCAAACCCACTTCTGTAAACAGTACAAATAAAAAAATGAGGGTTATGCTACTCAACGCCAGGAGTTTAAATCTCAAAATGCACGTGTTCGAAGCACTCCTCAGTATGGAGAATGTCAACATCTGTGCAGTAACTGAAACCTGGTTCAAGGCTCCACACAACACCCCATCACTACTGGGCTACAACTCATTCCAAACATTTCGGCCACAGAACATGGACCAAAACACAAAAGGAGGGGGTGTATCTATAGTCATCAAGGATAACTACACCTCCAGGTTAGTGGCGCAGCATGATACTTCTGAGATCATCCATGTGCAACTAACATCGGGCAAATCTGCAATGCAAATTGTGGCCTGCTAGA